>NC_056716.1:8302949-8526956 GCF_018831695.1 Puntigrus tetrazona
CGCTTTCAACAAAGATGAATTTGACTAGAATCCTTCTAGACAAAAACCTGCTTTCGGAAATGTCTTTATTACTATTGCAATGTAATCGTAATGAGGGGTCCTGGAAAGTAAAGAAAAGAAAAGAAAGAAAGAAAAATAAGAATAAATAATGATTAAATAATAATTAAATGAATAAAAACAAAGCCAAAATATTAAGGAATTATATATATATATATATATATAAAAAAAGCACAATTAAAATGTTCCCATAAACAAAGTAAAGCATATAAGCATTTAGTTATAGAGAGTGAGAAATGTTTGTTCAGCTAAATGTTTGAGGGATTTAAAGACTGTTTTTAAAACACGCCGAGAATATGAGGTGTCATCTCGGCTGCTATCCATGTCATTTCAAGTGAATGAAGTGAAGCTTCAGCATAGATGAAGCTTCAGCACTAGCACCGCACCTCTGTGTATTCATAATTCACTTGGCAAACATTAACACGCAGCGCACAGCGGAAAGTGCGAAAGCAGCTTACGCTTCGATTTACGATGGAAGAAGAGAACTTAACTGGCGGCGTTATTCAGAGAAATTTTGACTTTGTAGATTTGCGATTATTATTTTGTTTCAGGATGCGTAATGAGTTTGAAACAATGCTGTTAATGGGATTATTGGCGGACGACCAGGATCTGCTTCCTTATGGGAGTCTGATAGCATTTTTTTTTTTTTTTTTTTTTGAACCAATAAATCGCTCCAGCGCACACAGCAATATTCAGACGTATGTTATTAAAGGTGTTAGAACAACAATATCAGATTTACGTTTGTGTTGTTTGATGGATTGACCGTAGTGTGTTGTGGTCTCTGAGCAAGTGATTTAATCTGTTTTGATTATTAGCATGTGCATTGGAACAAGAATGATAGAGGGTGACTGACTACATATTAATCTGTTATGACTTTCTTTTTAAGACAACATTCAGCAAATAGTACTTGCATGATGTATATATATATATATATATATATATATATATATATATATATATATATATATATATATATATATTACACACATACATATATATATATATATATATATATATATATATATATATATATATATATATATATTTCACTTGTGTCATCAATGTGTATTTGAGGAAAACATTTGAAGAGTTAAGATGCAAAAGCCTCAAATGTCATTTGAAATGTTTACTTAAAAAAAAAAAAAAAAAAAAAGACTACTTGAAAGTAAATGTGAACATTTTGACCTGCTTAAGTTTGACTCGTAAGTGTTTCATATTTCAATTTATTCATACTTATATTGTATCAGAGTGTACTTAAAATCTCAACAAAACCTAAAATAAAATCAAATAACATAATAATACATAAAAACAGGAATTTGAAAAAAAAAAAGAAAAGTGTAGAAATCCATAACTAACACAATTTGCAATAAGCCTTTAGTTAAAGACAGTGAGAAATACATTTAAAAAGTGCTTTAATGGCAATTTAAGCGTTTAATTACATTATTATATAGCGCATGTTTTAAGTGCCCTTAAGAATGTGTACTATCTTTACAAATAAGTGTTTGTCTATTAGCACACTACATATTCCACAAACCTCCCTAAGAACGCATTCGAGCATTAAGACCGTGCCACGTATCGAATCGCAAACTAAAATGACCGCATATATTTAGGCTACTTTATGTATATGTGCCTTAACCAACTCCAAACTTAAAAATGCACGCCGTTTTAGAGATGCAGCATCTCGCGTGCTCTCTGCACCGCTGCTAAAGCAATCGGCAGTGAGCGGCTGTGAGTGGCAGGTGTGTTTTACCGGGGCAAATCTGCAGCAGGCCGTGAATGCGGCGCATTCCTCCGCGATAGTGAATTACGCTCAGCTCACATCCACGACGCTACTGAGGTTCCAATTGAGTTTTCCTGCCGCCGCGCGTACGAGCGACTGTTCGATAACAGATGCAGCACTATGAGAGCTGCTACCAGCTCGCCTGAGTGCTCATGTCAGCAAACACACACACCGCAACGCGCAAAGAGGTGGAGGAAGAAGAAAAGATGAAAGTGAATGGAAGGGGGCTGTTTGAAAATTATGCCCACTGGGAGCCATCGCGAGTGATATTCCACCGGTGCCTTTCTCCAAAAAATTGCCCTTCTTGGCCCCCAGCCTCGTGTACAGCCGTGGAGCCATATTGGGCGTTTCTGCATGGAGGGCCCGAGCAGCTGCGTTCAGCGGGAAAATAAATAAACAAACACATAATCGCATAAGGGGGGGAACTCTTTTTCTGTCCCTAACAAATGCTGCGATAAGAAGTTTTTTTTTTTGCCATCTGCAAAAAGCAGGCGCAGGTTGTGCCGTACCGGCACAAATGCGTCATAAGAGGCTTGAAACTCACATACCGTGTAACGGATATGAAGGACAGAAGTGAACAAGAGACGCCTTAGGTCGGCGTTAAGGTTTTTGCGTGACACGCTACTCGTTAGACACTCAACTGTTTGACGGATATTATGCAAATAGCGTGAGGCGTAATCGTTAAAGGGCGACGCCAATGCGCAAACAGTTTCTGCACCATCAAAGGCCGCTTGTGTGCAAATAAGTGCCACTTAGAGTTCCCCAGAAATGCGCCGCCGTGACAGAGGTGTTTGATTACACAACTGTGTCATGATAAGGGATGCTTGATGCTCGAGCGAGTTAAGCAGCTGTTCGTTTGAAGATATTCTGTCATATTTGTTCTGAGCAAATCTGAACTGAGTACTGAAAAATATCAGAAGTCTGTGAATGCGAATCATTGCTTAATTACATCTCATTTAGTACGTAGTACAGGCACTTTAGAAAAAAAAAAAAAAAAAAAAAAATGTTATGAAAATAAATAAAAACTTACACTTGCACAAACGCCACAATATATTCGTACACCCAAGACACTTCAAATATATTTGGAATTCAGTAACTATCACATTTTTGGACAAGCTACATTTATTTATTCGTTCTTTCATTTTGCAAACTGTGTACATTTTGAAAACAAGGTATACAAAATGTATTTATTTATTTGAACTATTTTTGCATAAATGGTATTTATATAACAGCAGCTGAGTCCTTAACCGTCTTCAAGAATTGGCCTAAAGTGTGTGACTTATATCTTTACTTGACCCTCTAACTCTAGCACTCTCTATTGTAGTTCTGGTTGTATTCTTTAAAAAAAATCATAATAATAAATAAATAAAATAAAATAAACAACAAAAAAACGCTCCTTTTAGACTTGCGCTCTGTTAATTTACTAACTGCTTGTTAAAAAGAAAAAAAACTACATTTTTACTATTAACAAAAAGTAACTAGCCTGCTTCTATTTCTATTATATTCTTTTTCTTTTTATTTAGTATATATATTTAGTATATAGCACTTACATATCATTGTTATTATTTTTTTATTGCTTCCATTGTCCTCTATAGAAAAAAAGAAAAAAGTTTAAAACATTAAAAAGAAATTCTGTTCAAACTGATATTATATATATATATATATATATATATATATATATATATATATATTATATATATATATATATATATATATATATATATATATATATATATATATATATATAGATAGATAGATAGATAGATAGATATAATTTTTTTCTGTGTTTTGCAGAGCTTCTGTATGCTAACATACAGTACATAAGTTAATTTTAGACTGTGTCCTATCATGGCAGGTTCAATTTACATGCACAAATAAGAAAAAAATAAATATCCTAAAGGTGACCTGCTGGATTTCATTTCTGAAGTTTGATCTGTCCATGTAAAAGTGTCCCAAATGGTCAGGTCCGATACCAAACACCTTTCAGGGGCGATCAGCGGACACCTAGCGCTCGTCCTGTTTATCTCTCCAACCTCGTGTGACTTGGTCTGTGACCTCTACTTCAGGACAATGAGAATTGACTTACTAAGTACATATCTAAACCCAACTGTGCTAAAAGTAGTAATGGTAAATAATAATAATAAAAAAAAATATATATATATATATATATATATATATATATATATATATATATATATACTGTATATTAGTAATGACTTGTGACTAAATGTAATATATTTTAATATGCTTTTGCAATTGACAAAAATAAATAAATAGATAATAAGCATAAACCTAATCCATTGTAATTTAGTTTTACATTTCGCAATGGTCACGTTTTAAATATTTATTATTGTTATCTTATTAGGAACAAAATATTGCAGGAATCTTTTTGAAGAGGATCTACAGACTGTAATATCTTGACATGCAAACGAACATGCATCTCATGCGGTTGCTCTTTCGATGCATGTACTAAATACAGCACCAGATTTGACAAATTACCACAGCATGTCTGAGGGCAGTGCGTATCTGTTGCAACTGAGGTGAACTTTAGCAAAGAGAAGTAGCTAATTAACATGAACTTTACACAAATATATGTTTGGTGTCAAATAAAAATCACGGCATCGCTACTTTAGCAAGATCGTCAGTCCTTTAAAGTAGAAAAATGGAAGACAGAAAGAAACGCGATATGGAATAAAACTCACACACACACACACACACACACACACACACACACACACACACACACACACAAGCCTGACAGTGAAATACATGGAAGCAGGCAGCATGAATTTGACTCAACTCTGGTTTGGGAATGTCTGCAATGCACAATTTAACAAATTAATTCTGAGCAAATTCACCAAATTACATTTGCATATGTTGCAGGAAAAAAAGTGAGTTTCCTTAACTTAAAATGTTTAATTAAAACACAGAAATAGAAATAGAAATAACAGAGAAGGCATGTGACAATTTCCCATTTATTTTTATTTATTATTATTTTTTAGCATTATTACAGTATTACAGTAAAACTTAGTTAAGTGGTGATTGTTTTGACCAATTTAAGAATAGCTCTATTTAATTGAAACACATAAGCCTCAGTTTATTTAACTTTAGACACTCTGCCACTGAGGTTCTGAGTGACGCTGAGGTAAGTCAATCGTGGCAGATTGTTCTTTTTAGGTGAGCTGTTCCTTTAATCCTTAAGAGAGGCCGAGGCTTTGCGAGTGTGTTTGGATGTTCTCTCTCGTGTAAAGGTGAGCTACTCTCACGGGGATGACAGCTGTGAAATTACTATGGAACGTGCGGTAACTGTCGTCATTTCCCCTCATTCATTTACATGCCCTCGCCAGCATCAGATGCCAGATCACCAGAGCTCACATGATAAACATGCCAAGGTTGTTCTGCATGACAAAGACCGCTGGAGAAGTCTGCAACATCCTCAAAAATCTAGAAAGGCAATTTATTCCGTTTCTCATTCCGATGACTAGAAGAATAGATCGATTGAACTGACTTCTAAAGTTTGGTACATAAATGTAGCCCTGTGGCAAGATTTCACGTATTACCTCGCAAAGGAAAGTGTGCAAAGGAAAAAAAAAAATATCATAGAGGCCATTCTTTATTTTGCATGATGTTGGTGGCGACAAACGCTTTTCTGTCACGTGTTATGAGTGAATCGTAAAAATTAACTGTGACAAAAATGCCAACCTTCAGGCACCATTCACAAACTTGAACACCTCCATCATCATCATCATCATCACCACCAGGGCATAATCTGTAAGATCTAGGATGGTGAACTCATTGCTTAGTGTCCTGCTAGGTTCTCCAGGTCAATAGAACATGACCGGAGCAGCTAACGGTTTACTGCTACCTTGACTGACACGCAGTCTTTTTTCAAAATTTAAAAAAAGAAAAAAGAAATACAGGATATTAATTTACTGTTAAGGTTATATGATTAAGGTCCTTTCACACTGAACACGATTCAATCAAGAGAAGCAAATTGTTCAGTTAATCACCTGATTGCTAACAGTTCTGGTTTCTCATAGACAGGGGGTGATGGGGGGCAAAAAACAACACACTGCTTAGGTTAGGTTAGCAGAAATATTCTCAAGCAAAGTTGCAAAGCCTCTCATTGCATTTTATATGTTGTGGACCCATCCAAATAACGTGTTAGATAGCAGGCTGCCTACAAATACTCTAATGATTACCACATGACACGTAGCTGTAAAGTTACTTACTGTTATTTCTAAAGTGGACTATCAAAATAAAGTGGTATTCAAATAAATACTCTCTAAAAAATACTGGGTTAAAAATAAAAACACAATTTGGTTAATTTGGCAACCCAGTGTTTTATAAATATTAGAAAAAGCTGGTTGCGTGTTACCCACCGAGCTGGGTTGTTTAATTTAAGTCAACTATTGTTTAAAAGTAATTATAAAAACACATAAAATGGACAAAATACAAGACAAATTCAATTTACTTACAGGAATGCAACATAGTTTACAATATTACCTGTACACACATTTAAACTCATTAACAAGCATTTTATATAAAAGTAACACTTAAAAGTAGCATTTTATTTTAAGTGTCTTCAGACGTTCTCTGTGATCACTGATTCCCAAAATAGCGCTAATGTACATGTCGTCACGACCCGAAATCTGAGCTGGTGGACGGGCTGCTGTTCGCAGGGGAACTACGAACTTCAGACTGCAACCTTGCACATCACTTTCGTAGCTAAACGCTGCCAAAACCTCCCCATAAACAAACAGTACTGACATTAGATCACATATTTTAACATCAAATTAAATTTACCTCCATTACAATGAATAAAATCCATTTATGTTCACTTAAGCGAAGGGCATTCTAACCACAGACTCACCACTGCTCTGTAGTAGTTTCAAATTGGTTTCAAATAAAAATGACATCCTTCCTAGTACATATCTAATGAATCCGTCCGTTATTTGGTACAATTTCTTATTATTTTATTATTATTTTAGTCACTCTTCAATCAGAAATTTTAACCTAAGTATATATATATATAGGTTAAGTAAAGAATCATGTTAACTTGAATATGGTCACCTGATAATCCCTTTAAGTTAAGGTTATGTATATTCAGTAGCAGTTTTGCTGGATATTGTTTCAATGGTCTTGATTTCAGGATCACAATTTTTGGCATTCTGATTCCTGTTCACACAAAATGCTCAGCACACTTAATTTCCCAAGAGCTTGCATTTCATTTTTATAATACCTTTACTTATTTATTTATTTTAAGGCCTTTCTATTTACAGCAGTAGATGTGAATTACAAAAAATGGTAAAGGTGATACCACACCAACCAGATCCCCAAAGCACACACTGATATCAAAAAAGAAAGGGAAACAAAGGGACTAACCCGCGGCAAGTCTGGTCTCATTCCATGCTTCATTGTGACATTCTGTGACATTTAGCATAGTTAAAGGTTTGAGCACCAGAGCCACTGTAATCTTGCTCCTTAGCCATATGAACAAGGAGGTTTAAAAAATACAAAACTAACCATAATACAATTGAAAAATAAAATAAAATAAACCAGCTATATAAATTGTGCCAGAAATATGTGAATTTAGCATATTATTTTTTTTTAAAAAGCAACTTGCTTTTAGTGTACTACATGAACTAAAATGCAGTTGTAGGAACAGGCATATAGTATTCATTAAGAATTATAGAAGGCTTACATTTAAGAATGTGCAATATCCAAAAATATTATTAACATCCAGAAGAAAATGTCAGTGATTTCATGATAGCAACATAATGTTTATGTTAAAAAAAGATTATACTAAACATCTTAAAATATGACATCTCCTGCTATGAAGAAATCATCCTCTTGGAGTGACAGACAGTTAGGCCTCATAAATTATGAGTTATGGCTCCTCTGGACAGTTCAGAGAGCTAATATCTTACATGGCATATGCTATAAGACATTTTCCCTTCAGTGACATGTAGTAAGGGGAGAAAGACAACACTGCTTGTTTGAAGAGAGATTATTAAAATAATAATAATAATAATAATAAAATCTCTCTCTCTCTCTCTCTCTCTCTCTCTCTCTCTCTCTCTCTCTCTCTCTCTCTCATTACATGCCTTATTACATGTCACAGAAAATGCCTAATGCATATCTGTTAGCCCTATTAGCACAGATACAGGCCTGAGTTAGAAGCTGTATTCCGCCATTACTGTTTTTTTTGTTTTTTTGCTGTAATGTTAGCTGCTGGAGATACAATGTCAGCGCTAAAAGGCATTACAAGTGTTGTGTGTTAGGATGGACCAATAAACATAAGAGTCTCCACAGACATACATCTGAGCTGCTGAGGACACTGTGGTTAAATTTCATTTCCGAAGGAAATATCTTGTAAAAAATCGGTAAAGCCCTCTCTATATGTTTAGGGATCAATACCAACACTTTGGGCACAGACGTCAACTCTAGACAAAGTATCACACGTTTGTTTTACAAACTGCCTTTCTGAAAGAGCTACTTGGCAGTCTGCGCCAATGATTAGCTAATGCCTGTTTTTACTGATGCTTCCTTCACATGCTACTGTAATGATTGTAAGTAGGAATGTATTAGTTCAAATTGCATATGAAAGCAATGTGAAGCTCATAAGCACATGTGGGAAAGTTTGTAATAGCACGCAATGGCACCATGAGACCAGCTGTCGATAATTTTTATCATGCCGTGCTCCTCGTCTGTGTAATTTATAAACGATCATTTGTTATACATAGTACAGTCAGATGACTTTTAAAACTGAGGCTTTTTTGGTAAAGATAACAGGCTTGTACAAATAGTCAAATGTTTATTTGCAAAGGCTAGCACCAGTATTGCTGCCCTTTTCTGATTTGCTTTTAAAAATGGCACCTTTTAGCTTACACCTTAAAAGTTGCAATTTTAAAATGATCTGTATAAAACATCACAAACACACTCAGGGGACATCGCAGACCTCTTGTAAAAAGGCACATGATAGGTCCCCTTTAGCGTTAGCGCCAACGTACAAAATGGTGAGGACCAATGGGAGAGCTGATACTCTAGTAGAAATGTAAAAAAGGAGGCAGAGAAATAAATAAATACATAAAAAATAGAAATATTTTTAAAGCTTTCTTTTAATCATGACAGCTTTAAACATATTTATTTTCCTAATTATTTCTCCGATTCAACACTGGGATGTCAGAAACTGGGTTCTTATAAAGGCTGACGATACAGATCTCCGTCTGTCCTCCCATTCATCCCCATTACATGCACAGCACAGGCATGAGTGCGGTCAAAGACAGAGCCACCACAGGTCTTTGTGCTGACAGGCAAATCAATAGCTGCCACTAGCTCTACCCTGTCCTACCCACTGTACCCTCCCCCTGAGAGTGAGTAATTGGATTCTGGCAATGGCAGTGTAACATCTGGATCACAGTAATGTGTTAATATTGGCTTTTAATATTGGATGAAGCTGCTTTTTTATTTTATTATGTGTTGTCCCTTGTGCATTGTTGCATGCGTTCCCTTGGCTATATAATGTATGCCTACAGTAGTGTGATGCATTAATTGTTAAACACGCAACAATTATGAACAATGTACATTAAATTGCAAGATTAACGTTTTTGTTTTTTTTTTTTCATAGCATATGCCTAGACATTAAAACATAAATATCATGTTACGCACAGTTATTTGTATTATTTAGAATATATAAATGTGTAAGTTTATACATTATTCATATTAAGGTCATACTAAATACTTAATGCATGTAAACAACACATGCCCTCTGTGTGCTCCAACAAGAAGAAGCTGCAGTGAAAACTGCTGGGATGCATTTATCAGGCTGCAGGTGCTAAACCGCGTTTTCGTATGTTTTGACAAGGCAGGAGTATGAATTTGACAACAACGCGTTTACATGAGGATGCCACTCAGTGGTCGGGATCTGTGGCAAGGGGATTCAGTGATGCAATGTCTATAGGTCTGACCTGGACTTGTCATAGCAAAGTAGGACATCTGTTCCCCAAAGAGGCTTATTCTGGGCAAGGTCAAGGAAGAGCCAAAGAACTTCCTACAGCAGGCTGGAAGATTGGCTGAGACAGGGTCAACATCTGAGCATGAAAGTCAGTGTGTTTTGTGCATATGGGTTTCGACTTTCCTTTTGTCCTCAAAACATTTAACACTTTGATCTGACACCTTTTTTTGTTCAGATCTAAAAAAAAAAAAAAAAAACCATCTGTAGTTCACATCACATCTGTGAGATAAATTGTCTCTGTTAAAATGCATTTAGATTTTTTATGGGTGCAAAATGGTGCAAAAGTAAAATGTAAATCTCATTATATAACTTTAAATCTATTAAAAACGCTTTAAAAATGGCTTAAAATCACAATGTGACAGTGACATCTTTCTACGGTGACTCGCTTGTGTAATGAGTGGCTAGATGACAGGAAGTGGCCCTATGTTGAAAACAGATGCTTAAAAGCAGTTTAATTTTAATTTGGTGTGGCGATCGTCCAAATATGATAGAAACTGTCACACGTGGGACCCCTGTGTACCTATATAACTGTTTGCCAGGGTAAGTATTTAAAAAAAGTATCCGGCACTTTGACCTTTTTACGGCAAAGCAATGGTTAAAGAACAGATTTGTCATTTTAAAAAGTATTTAAAATGTGTACACTGTATTCAATGAGTAAAGAAGGTATTCGATCGTTTTTTACATAATACGACACCATTTGACTTACACGCTGTGAATGACCTAGTAACTGAATGGATTTTGACATTCCTCTGTTTATCAGAGTTCCTAACTTTTAAAGGATTGTCCAGGCACTTTCTAAATGAAAGCCATATGCAACTATTAAAATGCTCTCACATGAAAGAATCTGAGAGTGCATAAAGGTTTAACTTAGCAATTTACACAACACGGTTTGATACTGATGCTATCATTTAATGGCCATTTACAGCTGTTTTGGTTATCTGTGAGAGCAAAACCATGCAAGGCGACTGCAAACCGTAATGGTAGACTAAATATGAACACTGAAGAACCAAACTGCATTTAGTTCTCACTTTCTTGGTCTCAGTTCCTTGTTTCTCTTTTTGTTGCTCTCTCTCACTCTCTCTCTCTCTCTCGTGCTCTCTTTCTCTCTCTCTTCATTCACATTTAATTTTTCTTTCTCCTGTAATGGGCTGTAATGAGGTAGTCTTTACAGTATGTCCATTAGGCAGCCGAATAGCCGGATATTGGCAGGTATAGAAAGCATTTCAGAAGTGAAATACTGACCAGTTAAAATGATGGCATCCTTGACAGTAAGTGGCTGTTGTATGCTGCTGCCTAACGACATGTAGCATACTACAGTGCTTTACTATAATTTAGCACTTTAATTTACAAGGAAACAACATGCAATATATTCATATGAAGATGCAAGGGCCACCCTTTGCCAGCAGAACTTGAAATATTCTTTGAATATTGAAAAAGAAATTGTGCATTAGCTTTTTGATTCTGGTGACTGTTTTGAGTTTGTCTTGGTACTGCTTTGGATTTGATTTACAAAGTATTTAGAGCCTTCACTGCATGAAGGATCTTCCATTATAGATGTGAGAGGACACGAAACAAATAAAATTAAATCACTAAGGAATCCAAAGGATCAGCCAAGCTCCTTATGTAGTACTTTTTTAATGGGTATACAGGTGAACACATCTGACACAGTGTCTCAAGAAATATTTCAAACAAAGGACTTGAATATTTACAGTTTTTACATCAGTGTTTAGCTGTTCCTATTAAGCACTTATTGCTGCAGTCCGAGACTTGAAAACACAGCTTTTGCTGCCTGGCAGACCGTTAAAAAGGTTGCAGCACACTAGGCTACCAGAAAACGTAGATATCAGGCAGTAAGATTTAGATTATTTGTCTTTGTAAAAGTGGTTTACTTTAGTGTGCATTTGGGTGCAGATGTTCAGTGAAATTTAATTCTTATTGCAATATTTTTCTAGCCTTACTAAATATAAGTGTTGTCTTTTTTTTTACAAATATAAAAAGCTATTAAAACTGCAATGACACCTTTATATATGAATTTGAACCACCAGTAGGTGGCAGCAAGTGTTTAAATGGGTAAATCATTGATTCATTCATTTAACCAATTCATTTAAATGACTGTTTATTCAAGCGATTAAGCACATAACTGTCTTTTGGAATGGGTCATTGAATTATTCACTCACTCATTACATATGCTTGAACTTTTTCTGCTTGGAGATACATGATGTGGCATTTTTTTGGAAATACTATCGGCAATCAATGTTTTCTCTAAAATGTAAGTGACTAAATATTAATATTAAAACTGTTGGCCAAAAATATATATAATAAAAAAATAAAAATAATAAAAATTCAATGTCACATTTTCAGTCTTGCTGATGTTCAGGAAAACAGCAGTCTTAGTCTTAGTGATGTTGCTTTTATGCTATACACTCACCGGCCACTTTATAAGGTACACCTGTCCAACTGCTCGTTAACTCAAATTTCTAATCAGCCAATCACATGGCAGCAACTTGCTTTTAGGCATGTAGACATGGTCAAGGCGATCTGCTGCAGTTCAAACCGAGCATCAGAATGGGCGAAGAAAGGTAATTTAAGTGACTTAAGCGTGGCATGGTTGTTGGTGCCAGACTGGTCTGAATATTTCAGAAACTGCAGATTTACTTGGATTTTCGCACTTACCATCTCTGGGGTTGATGCCAGAGGTCAGAGGAGAATGGCCAGACTGGTTTGAGCTGATAAAAGGCAACAGTAACTCAAATAACCACTCGTTACCACCAAGGTATACAGAAGAGAATCTCTGAACAACACGTCAAACCTTAAGGCAGATGGGCATCAGCAGCAGAAGACCACACCCGGTGCCACTCCTGTCAGCTAAGAACAGGAAACTGAGGCTACAGTTCGCACAGTCTCACCAAAATTAGACAATAGAAGATTGTAAAAAACATTGCCTGCTCTGATGAGTCTCGATTTCTGCTGCGACATTCAGATGGTAGAGTTAGAATGAAAGCATGGATCCATCCTGCCTTGCATCAACGGTTCAGGCTGGTGGTGGTGGTATAATGGTGAATATTTTCTTGGCATGCTTTAGGCCCAATAGTACTGCATAATTGAGCATTGTGTCAACGCCACAGCCTACCTGAGTATTGTTGCTGACCATGTCCATCCCTTTATGACCACAGTGTACCCATCTTCTGATGGTTGACTATGAGTTCACTGTACTCAAATGGCCTCCACAGTCACCAGATCTCAATCCAATAGAGCACCTTTGGGATGTGGTGGAGCGGGAGGTCGCATCATGAATGTGCAGCAGACAAACCTGCAGCAACTGCGTGATGCTATCATGTCAATATGGACCAAACTCTCTGAGAATGTTTCCATTACCTTGTTGAATCTATGCCACAAAGGATTAAGTGGCAAAACTTTACTGAGAAAGGCAAAGGGGTCCAACCCGGTACTAGAAAGGTGTACCTAATAAAGTGGCAGTGCGTGTAAATACAAACTCAGCATTTTTGCATTTCTTATGCAGTTTGTTTGTTCATATTTGCTTCTTTTTGTGTGTGCCGTTTCACTGATTTGTATTTATTTCTTCATAAGTCTTTCTCACACACAGGCAGACTGCATAAGCCTCAACACAGTGCAACCCTGTTACTGTTAACATAGTCCATTACTATTCACCGTTAACACGCCAGTGTAATAAAATCAGATTTTTCAAAATTTCTGAGATTCTCTATAGTTATTTTTGTTAGTTATATATTATTTTATGTAATAAAAATCTGATTCTTTCATCACAGATTTTCAGAGATTCTCTAGTTATTTTGTCTAGTTATATTTTTGTTACATTAGTCAGGCTACCTGTCTTATATTTCTGTTGTATATTCACTTGTCCTGGACAAGTTTTTAATGTCAAGCCCTGTTTAAAGTTTTTTTTTGGTTGTTGTTTTTTTTTTTTCCATAGCACAAAAATGCGCCAATGGCTAAAATAAATAATTTAATTTATTTTACATATTTATTTATTTTGTTCTCCAAAACTTTTGCAACATCAATAATTATGAGCAATACAGCATTAAGGGTGGTTACATCATTTGAACATGTAAAGCTAGACCTGAACAGTACTTTTACAGGCCCTGTACTGATTGCTCAATCTGCATCCACTCTCATCTCAGTCTGTGTCTCATAGATTCTAATTTATTATAGTGCTCCATCATGTTAACGGTCCTTTCCTCTTGGGTGCGATTTTCAGCTTTGGCAAACTATCAGCAGAGATACCTTGCTTTTCCTCACCAGACTGCCAAGCAAGAACAATAAAGGCTTTTCTGAGAGGAACAGCTCTGTACAATGATGTTGAAACTAAATGGTTTCCCTAAAGCGTAAGACAGAGAAAGGCTAAAGAAGAACAAGGTACTGATCAAAATAAATAAGGAGATGAACAGAAACAAAAGAGAAAAATGCATGTATAGTTTATCTTCCTGTAAACTGCTGTTTTTGTTTATGTGAGCAGTACATAGAAACATATACTTTGCACTTTTGAAAGCTGTAATAATTTACTATGACTTTTTAAGCTGAACATTTAAATGGTAGACTTCACTATTTTAATATCGCAGCAAGCAATTCTCTGCTTTCAGTTGTACTTTATTCTACTGTACAGTATATGCACTTTTGTGTATTTTCACTGTACTCATTAAGCCTTGAGTACTTACTAAGCCTTACTAAATATTGCGTATAAGGTAATTATTACATAAGCTGAAGTTATTACCTAGTTATTACCCTGTTATTATTAGTGCAAATACGGAACAGTACTGTCAAATATTTGCTACTCTGTTCCTCAGCTCATAAGAGGATACATATAACCACAAAACCAAATGAATAACTCTTTGTTTGAAAGTAATGTTCCAATGAAGTAAATCATTGATACGATGCACATACAAAAACCCATACTTTATATTACTCTCTACACTTTCAGAGGAATCACTGTACACTGTGTGTGTATTTTAAAAATAAATTGCACCTAAATATGTTTCTCTTTTTTCTCTCCTTACAGGAGTTTTGAATGCTGCAATAGTAACAGTATCAAGGAATCCTGATGCTCATAGCCCTCACTACTGCCATTGCGTTTTTAAAAGTACTTGACACTGCGATGAATATTTCTTTTCCTCTTGAGATTAATATTACTCAGTAAAGTATATCGTTGCCGTCTTTTCGCGTAATGAGCGGGCGGATTCAGCCAGCAGCAGTTACCACCCTACCCCAGAACAGGCCCAGCCTCGAAGCTGGCCCTCCTTTCATCAGTCGCTACCAGTGCTGCACCATCGCAGACGCTGTTGGTTCGCAGAGCACATGAAAGTGAATGTTGTTGCGCCAGTCGGGTGTTTCATCGGCGATCAATCGCGTCAGATAGAATGAGCAGCTGCGCAGTTATCAGAGAGAGCGGAGATGGGAGTGGCAACGCCAGCAGCTGTACCAGAAATAGGCTGGTGTCTACTGTGCCAGCAGAAACGCCAGCTATGAGAATGGGTTACGTTGAGGAAACGATAAAATATTATGGGTCACTGATGTTTCAGTTCTCCTGGCTGTAGGCTGTAGTAGGGACTTGGCTGACATGCCTGGGACAGGTGTGTGTGTGCGTAGGCGAAAGAGATGTCGTTATAGCGATGAGAGACAGGTTCGGTGCACGTTATCAAACTGTAGTAGAGTTCATCACTCAGCTGAATAGCATTGCTCAAAGATTTGCTTAGTCTAATAAATAAACATGGATACATGAGAAAGCATCATATTTACTATTACTTTTCAACGTATTAAAATTGTTCATTGATGCATTTACCAAATAATATTTGGTTTTTCTGTCGCATATCAACGTTTGTAGCCTGTAGCATGCAATAACTCCACTCGAATCAGCATTTAATCAAAACAGCTGAGGTTATTGATTCACCTTAAATTCATTTAAGTTACGTATTTTTATATAACACTAAGTATGCGGGGCTGCCAAAAATGTAATGGTTAATAATTCGTTTACTAACAGAAAGATTGCGTTCAGTTCTTGCCAATGTTCATTCACTTTTCAAATAAACCAGATATGGCACAACAGTTTTAGCTCAGGATCGTTGCATGCCTGCAATTAGTGCTAAAGATGGGCCAAAGTGAAAATAAATTCGTTGACAAGGCAGAGTTATACGTCTATTCTCAAGGTATTTTGGAGATTATATTTGCCTTTGCTTTCTCATGCCACATCTCTTTTTGTCTCTTGTTAATAAATTAAGATAAACAACAGATGGTTTCAGTTTAGCATAGAGAATGATTCATGACATTGTTAGTTCCAGATGGTTATGCTGTGAGATTACTTTTGCTTTCATAGGGGACAGATGTTCGTTATTAGCTTGATATCAAGGATTGTGCGCCTGTGTTTGGAGGCTTATCAAAGTAGAAAGGTGAAGATAGTGAAAAGGATAATATTATTGTGGGAGGTGAACTATTTCAGCCCCAGCGTTGTAGCCAGTGCTGCTTAGGGACACGTTGGTAGACAGCAGGTCAGACTTCAAATATAACGCTATATCCGCACTTGTCTCGTCAAAGAAAAAAAGTGCTCTGCGCGGTAGTCACAACACAAGGCCAAATACATGAAATAAAAATAGTCAAGTCATTTCAATGACGAAATTAGGCAAAGGCATTGTTGTGTTAAACATGGATGCACGAGAAATGTCACACTCGAGCCTCTTTCAGTTCAGAAAAATGCAGTTATAAGAATTTAGTTGAAATTCACTTTAATTAATGTCTGTTTCAGATTGGGAACATTAAGGTAATTACTCTTTGTTCTTGTCATTAACAGCATGCTCATTTCGCCTGAGATATCATACGCTTTCGTGAATGAATAGACCAGATAATGAGACTGCATTGTGGCTCTCACTTTGTTAATTTATTCATCTCTCTACACTTCCAGAATAGCTACATTCTTTCTTTTCCATACAGAAATATAGTTACATTTTCTGCTCAGCATATTATATTTTTGAAAAGCCATTTGTATTCTTTCTTTTTTGAGTTTAATATAGTACAGCCAGACAGATGACTATAAAGGTATGAAACAATACAGGCATTTCAGATAACTCCAAATACTACATTCAAATGAGTAAATGCTGTGAGCAGGTAACTTCTCTGAGAGAGCAGATCGCACAAGTGTATCACATTGTATGCTGTAATCTCAGATGAACAAAATGACATACAGGGAGGTTTCATTATTGCAATATAGTCTGTTACATCATAAGTGTCTGCCTAATGTTCATGAGTAACAATATTTAATGTGGGCTATAGTGCTGTTAGTGACTTGCTCATAGCACCACAAGATGTCTTTAAATCTCAGAGAGAATTGACGATTTAATTCTGAGAAATTGTCAGCTTTCATGCTTTCGTAAAGACATCAATCTGTAGTTAATGTTATAAACGGCGACGATGACTGAAGATGTTCAGGACGCCAATAGTCATACAGATGCTGATTAAAGAGGCTGTTTAAATAAAAGCCGCTAACAGATAAAAGAGTGTTATATCAACAAATTCATAGTAAATGTGTTTTGCTTTCTGCCGACTAGGTCGTCTCCGCTACCTTCTTACATAAGATATCACAACGGTTTATGTGGTAAAGTGATTCAGCAAATGTATTTAAATCGCCAGCATTGACACAATTCCGCAGTCGAAAAACATGCGCGGTTTTGTAATTGTTATCGCGTTTCGCTGTCACCTTCATCAGAGATTGGTAGTTGTTGTATATTTACGTTTCGTACAGTTATTACTTGTGAAATACACAATTTGCTAAAATAAATTTTTGCACAATTATTATTATTATTATTATTATTATTATTATTATTATTAGCAGTAGCAGTAGTAGTAGTAGTAGTATAAAAGAAACACTTATTTGGGACTTACATATTTGACAATTATTAGATCATTTTGATATTAGCCATTGTCAATGCCATAGTATACTTACTAATAATTACCATTGTAGTACAATAAAATGTTCATAATTTTTGAAAACAGACTACACGTCTCACTTATGTTGTGGGCAGCTCTTTCTGTTTGTTATAGTTCCTGTTGGTTGTGCATGCAAGCCATTGCACTTATATTTAAATAATAATCTTCTGTGTATTCATTTCAATACATTTACAATTATATTAAGTTGACCCACCATTACACGGGTCAATACCAAAATTTACAGCATAGCAGTAATATGATTTTTGCAATGCACAGACAATACATTGCACTTATTTTTTGGATGAAGCACACAGTGTTAAGGCCGCCTAATAAGGGGCCTTCATTTCAGCCCTGCTAATGTAATGTTCATTAACACGTAGTGACACCAGAGTCTTCATCTTTTTACATATTTTTTTGTTGCCGCAATGAACAAGCAACATGTAAACAGGGATACAAGCATTAACATCAACTGAATATAGTAAATGGCAATTTTAATTGACAGTAGCTCGAGATGTGTTGTGAGTTAACTAATATTAGTACATTGCACAACAAGCAGCCAACATTATCTTCCAGCTTGCCTGGTTAGTCTGATTATTTTGAACATGGGCGGCCATTTGATTCTTGACGCTCGCACATTCGTTCATTCGCAGTGCGGTAGGCGAAAATCTTCCGCTAAGAACATACTAGGAAGGGCACGCTTGTGCATCACATCATTGCTTCGCAAAGTACACAAAGACAGCCTTTCAATTCCGGCACGATAAAAGAGACCCTTGAAATTCAGACAGCACCTCTCGCGCTGTGACCAGATGCAGAAAGCGGCGGGGAGCAACATCACTGGCGTATTTCATTCTGGGTGGCCATGCCACTTCGACAAGGAGAATCGGAACTTCAGAGGCGCGTACCTGAAAAATTCAATTGAAATTTCGCCTGAAGTTTACGCATATCAAAACAGGATTGGTTTTAAAATAATACCTGCCACCGCCGTCAGCACTTTCATTTCTGCTGGAATTAATAGCCAGCCATGTTTACATTCGCCATAATGCGTTAGGGAACAGGTTATGGAAGTTCATTTAAGAGCAACATTCCAAATAAAATAATAGCTGCAGATGTCAGCCTCATTTAATCTTCCAGTATAGCTGACAAAAATTTATTTTTAAGGGTATTTCCAGGTTACTTGTAAACAGAGGAGAAGTGAAAGCTGCACGTGAGTTTAGAGAAAGGGCGTTGTTTGATGGCGCATGCAGTTGAGCGGCGCGCCTCGCTTTGCCTCGCCGCCGCCCAAGCCTAGCTCACTGTTAGCGTTTCATCACTTATGCCTGGTGTTAAAGATTATTATTGTCATTCTGTTCGGAAGAGCTGTCAGTCAGCACGCCGGGTGCTAACACTAAGCACAGGATGCAGGGATATTGTTTAGTAGCAGAGACACACAGGTACCGATACATTGTTCTTTCTTTCAGTTGAGTTTCTTCTGCAGATCAACGAGTCAAGATCACATAAAAGAATTTGAACATAGATCTTATTAGATTCAGACCCAATACGTATATCTAATTTGATAAATTTGCCTGAGCGGTCAAGCCGCATATTGCCGTTGATCGCTTTATTAATATTGTGTCTATCAATACTTCCATAGAATTTTTCAGTTTTTCATGCAAAAGTTAGCCAGCATAGCAGTAATATTTATTGTTTCTTTCCATTTTTTGTTTAAAGAATATCATCAGTTTTCGTTTCATGAAGCTTTCTTTCATCGTTAGCGTGGTGCAGGCAGGAATGAAACATACGCATTCAAAATACAGTAGTGTCTGATCGTGAGTGAAATGTTACATTCATTTTCATCATAATTCAATTTGCTGTTATTTTGAAATGTTATTAGCATAAATTCAAGTTTATATAGAATTGCTTTCGAAGAGAAATGCGTTAGAGCTGTATGCACTGAGCCTTGTGTATTTATGCTTCACACAGATCCATAGGTGAAATGTTAGGTCCGCGGAATTTTTCAAATCGGGTAGCCAGAGTGACAAATTCGAAAAGCTTACACTCAGCGCTTAGATGAACAGCTTAACTGGTGATATTTTTCTGAAACGGTCAGCTTGCTTCATTTACTACATATCAGCAATAGCATGAATAAAAATCGACAGATTATAGATTACATGCTTCCTCAAGCTAGTGGAACTTTCACTATACAAAATTTTTTTGCAGTCATTTCTTTGGTGGTTTTATAATTGAATTTATTCAGTCATTTTCTGAGACGAGAGAAAAAAATTGCATTGGTGAAAATATGGCTTTAGGATGCAGTTCAATACAAATTGTTCTAATTAATAATTACACACAATATTACTACAGCAAAATGAACAATGACAGCAATCTTCTTCATCTGTAAGACTGCAGCATAAGATTTACATTACAAAATCGTGTATGAACAGGGATATAGAGCGATGAATCAACCACAATAAAGCCATTATAAAACAATACTGGTTATTACGATATTTCGTATTCCTTTCTCAAAAAATGTTGACAGTGGCTCTTCACTGCGTATGTTGGCGTTTAAGTTTTAAGAGATCTGCAGAAATAGTATTCTCGTTCACTGCCATATTTAGTTCAAGGCCCTCTTAAATTTCAGAGAGAATTGACTTCCACCGAAATTTTCCCAACAAAACTGTTTTAAATATCTGTTTATCACGAATACTACATTTGCAGTACGATTCGTAAAATAAAAGACATGAAATTCCTGCATTTAATTGAAACCAGATTTGTTGCTTTATTTGTGTTACGCAGGATAAAGAATGACAGCTGGAGCTCATCTCAACAGAAATATCAATTGTGGGTCACTGCCAAATATACTCGAAGTCTCCTTTCGCCGATTTTCTCCGTGCTTCATCTTTGGATAGCGGTAAGGTTTCTAGCCTTAGCATGTCGACTTCCTCTGTGATTCACTTAGAATATGTTTCATAACAGTTACTATTGTGCCACTCTGAAAGTCTCTTACATGAAATAAATATCTCAGAGATGAGTAACAGCAAATACCCTGGGCAATACATATATATATATATACATATATATATATATATATACATATATATATATATATAATATAATAGTAGCTTTAGATATGTTAATTCCAATAATATAATCACTAGCTAATTTTTGCTAGTGGCATCTGTGCTTAAAATGTTAGTACTAGGTAAGTTTAATAAAGATGCTCTTAGTTGGCGTAAGAAAGAAAGAAAGAGCTGACGACACTTCATATTTACGCAAAAATTGCAAAACTTCAGAGAGCCAACAGACACCACCACCAGGCTCTCTGAATTTCTGTCTCACAGATTTTGGGTAGAGCAGTGCAAATTCTGATAATGCTTGATGTGTTGCATGTTCATTACTACAAGGGCACATACGGAAAGAGAAATGTTAGAGCCGAGTTATAGTTGCATCATTTCTGACTGTGGGTGGCAGGAGTCAATGCACTGACACAAAGTCATGCTCTGAATGCACTGTAGATCTCCAGACACCTGGCACTAGAATGTCGCCTGCAGCATTACATGAAACACTACAAAGAGCTTTTCTTTCTTCTTTCTTTGCGGAAAAGAAATTACATATATTTACGGCAGATAAACAAATAAACAGCAAATAGTTCATTTTAAAATTAATTTATGTTCGAGTAATTACCAAAAGTTGTTTGATGTTGGCAGTAAAGGCCTGTTCAATTATCAAATTGAATGCATTTTAGCGGGAGAGCAGTGGATGACACATTGCGTACAAAAGGAGTTTAGAGGCTTTCACATGTGGTCAGTCACAAGTGGGGAATTGCAGAGCTGCCACTATCTCACATTAATTGTGTGTTGGAACAGGTATAGCTTACATTCTTACTATTTACAGTCATGAAACATTAGTATTGCCTTCTGGTGTTTTATTTGCCTTGCTCCGATTGGTTTGTTACATATTACTGTTACATTGCTGAGATGATTGGTACAAGATAAAAAGCTAGTTAAGAAGACTGAACATAAGCAGCCATAATAGCATATCTGCGTGTTAACACTATGATTCTGTTTTATCTAATAAAGTTTGATTCAATAAAATACGCCTCAGCAAAGATGCATTGCAGGTAAATGTCACTGTAGCGTAAAAGTGGTCTCTTGTCGAAAGAAACAAAAGTGTTCCTGTTTTGTTTGGCGCAATGACGAAGAAAAAGTAGCAGCAGCACGTTTATATCAGTAACAAATGCTTAATTACGTAACATAAGTTGTGAGTATGTGTTTATTATTAAAATCACTATTCGTGTAAAAATCAAATAGCACGCAGATGATTAGATGGAAAATGAATAAAAGTTTAAACACTATGTATTTGTATTATAGTAAATAATACAGTTTAAAATAACCGGTTAACATATTGAATTAGATGAAAATATTTAGTAATATGTCTTATTATGTGTACACTTAATTAATAAATTGAGTTTAAAATAAATATAATGTATATGTATTATATATAGTATTATTTAAAATAAATAATATATTATTTAATTGTTATTCGCATACTTAGTTTACAGTGTATAGTTAATATTATATTTATGTCATTTAAAGTTCAATGCAGACGAGTTGTTAGGCCTGAATTTCAAGAATATGCTGATTCCTCTTGTATTAGCATCTAATTCATTATGTACTTCAATATTTGATCACAGGTAATATGCACTTATTGTACATACATACTTTTAATTAGTAGGCTGCACACACACACACATTGTTGCACACACACACACATAGTAGTTAGCTACCAACATAACAGACCAATTTCTGGCTTTAGGCTTACTGTGGCTCTACAGACAAGAATACATCAGTATATATGAGAGAAATACACATAGTAACAGCAGAGAGAAGAGAGGAGAAGAAGAAGCAAACATCCAGCATGCTGTCAAAGCTCATATAGCATGCTGTCACATTTTCTGCCTGACACATGTAAGCCAGATTTTGTGAAATTTAACATATCATGTCAGCATTTCCATGTGCTTAGTGAGCAATGTTATCAATGTGCATAAAAGTATGTTTTAAATCTCTAAGATTTAGTAATAATAAATAAAATTTAATTATTTTAGCAATATATTTAGCAAGACTGAAACTATAAAAGCATAAGCATCAAAAACAAAATCAGCTCCTTCTCTGTAATGCTCGATCATTTGTGAGTATCTTTCCGACATTTGAAAGTAATTTAACACATATTTCAAGACTTACCGCTCATCATATGAGAGTACAGCAGCAACAGCGCATGCTGAGTATACCTGAAGTTGGGGCAGGTCATCTAAAGTCGCTTCATGGCAACTCAGTGTTGTTATTGCAGCCTCACAATAGACGGCCCACCTTCTTCTCCCTGTTCAGCGTACTCATTGTAAACAGAGCTGTCGCCTTCGTTGTCTCCAACCTCAGCTTATTCTGCCCACCACCCATTACATCCCAGAGAAACCAGTAACGCAAAAATTTCATTCACTATCTTATGTTGTGATGACATTAGAAAAATAGAACACTATCTGGATCAAACACAGGCCCCGGAGTAGTGTTCTATTTTTTTTCTATTGGCCATACAGCATGTTGGGTTGAATTAGTTAGAGAATTATCACGTTATACTTCTTGTTTGGGAGTGTAAATGAAATTAATTGGAGCAGGTTAAAACAGGGTTGCTACAGAAGCGACAGCCTCGACACAAATGAGAACACGCTGAGACAGGGAGAGAAGAGTGGTGCATCTGCTGGGGAAAATACACAACAACACACTGAGGGGTTTCAGCCCATGAAGTAAATCTAGGATGGCCTGGCTAGCTTCAGGTATACTCATGCATATTGGGTTGTACTCATGATGAGCAGTTAAAAGTGCTAAAGAAGGTGATGCAAGTTACTAAAATGTCAGGGGAAAGATTACTCACAAAATGATCAAAACATTACAGAGAGGGGCTGATTTTGTTTTGATTGCTATGTTGCATAGTTTCAGTCTTATACGCTCTCTATTGCTAAAATAATTAGGTTTGTTTGTTGGTTCATTGAATTATATTACCAGGGTTAAGTAAAACTTTTTATGTACATTATTTAGCATTTACTCATCTTATGCATATAGAGTACGATCAGATGATATATTAAATTTCATAAAACTTACAACCTGTATGTGATCAAGGCAAGAAGGTCTGTTGTTGTCATGTATTCATATGAATCTTTGACAGCATGTTTGGAGGGATGTTTTTCCTTTCTCCTCCTCCCTTCTTCCTCATGTTTACTGTGTATTTTCTCCTCATATATACTGATGTATTCTTGTCTGTAACCTTTGTAAATACAAAGCCAAGAATTGGTCATAAACTTATGTTAGGTGGTCCAATCTATGTATGTGTGTGTGTGTGTGTGTGTGTGTGTGCACATATAATTAAAAATATGTATGTACAATAATATGTATAGTATCTACATATGATTAAATGTGAGTATATAGTAGTTAAGGTCACTTAACATAAGAGGAATTGGCATATTCTTTGAGAATCTAGATTCAATAAGTAAATCTGTACTGAACTTACAGACGTGACGACATGTGCTTACTCACAATTAAACTAAATTTGTGCATGATAGCAGATAAAATAATATATTGTTTATTTTTAAATGTCTGTATATATGCATAGCATGCATTCTATATTTGTTTTAAAACTCAGTTTATTAATATGTACATATTAATAAGATGATATTACTAAATATTTTCTATCTAATTCAATTATGTTAACCAGTTTTAACTGTGGCTTATCTTTCCAACTATTTTTACTTATGTCTACAAATCGCAGACAGACTTTCAACTTATTCATTTTTCCATCTAATTACTACACTGCATTCAGTTTATATTATGATATGAGTGATTTTAGTAATAAAACATATTACTCATACAAACCACGTGTGTATATTTAATTTACTAAGCATTTGTTGCTGATATAAACTGATACTCGCCTTACTTTTTTTTCAGTCATTGTAAACAACAAGACTCATTTCTTTGCTCTTTCTCACAAAGAGCGTACTCCTTGTACAAGCAGCTGACATTTTATATACAATGCATCTTTTTGCTAGGAAGCGTGTTTACTATTAAGATCAAATACTATTAAGAGATAAAACAGGATGCATAATTGCTTGTAATACTTAGATTAATATGTAATTATGATAATATGTTCAGTGCGCCATGTTTAGCAAAGTACATCTTGTACCAATCATCAGCAGTAATAAGATTACAAGTGCTGCATGGCAACAATTCGGAACCAGACAAAGATGAAATCGAAACACCAGAGAGACGTACTAGTATTTCTGCATTCTAATAAATAGTGGCTAAAATTCCTGTAAAGCTGTACTCGTTTAACTGCAAGTGTGTAGGATGGTGTCGCCTGCACCTCTCACCCAGTGACTTATTCACATGCTGAAATCTAACTCCTTTTACAGTACATAATGTGTCATCCACTTATATCTACTAAATGCATTCAATTTGATAATTGAAACTGGAATTGCTGCTGCCAACATCAAAACAGCTTTGAACAATTACTCCGAAAGCATAAACGTTAATTTTAAATGAACTTATATTTTATTTATTTATTTTGTTTATCTGCCAGAGAGTATATGTAGTTTCTTTCTACAAAGAAAGAAAGAAAGAAAGAAAAAGACTCATTTAATGCAGTCATTTCATGCATGAAATGTACAGAACAGGCTGCTCTAGGTGCCAGTCATTCTGAGATCTATGAGTGCTTTATGAGCATGATCAGGAACATCAGTGCAGACTTCACACCCACAGTCAGAGGAAATGGATGCAACTATGGCCTCAGTTCCTAGCATTTCTTCCGTGGTTAGAGCTGCTGTGAATTGATGAGATGTGCAGGCATGCATCAAGAGCATTTATCAAGGTTTGCACTTTAGCCTCTACCAAATCTGTGGATAGAGTTCAGCCCTGCTTTGGCTGGTTAATCTGCTGGCTCTACTAAGTTTGCTTTTGCAGTTTTTGCAGTAAATATGAAGTGTCAGTCCAGCATATCTTTCTTTCTTTTTCTTACATAAGCTAAGAACATCTTCATTAAACTACCTAAAATGCATTAACTAGCTTGTTTCTTGGCTGGATACAACTATCAGCAAAAATTAGCTGGTGATTGTAATTAACCCAGGAGGTTGCTCACCATCTAAAATACTTTAATATATATATATATATATATATATATATATATATATATATATATATATATATATATATATCATAGAATTGTTGTATCGGTTCTCATCTCCAGGATATTTATTTCATATGAGACTTCCAAGAAAGGTGAAGTGCCGTTGTAGCAGAAACATATATTTCATGGTGGATCAAGCAGGAGAGTGTTATGCTTTAAAAAGATAGAAATCACCACTGTCAAAGACAGAAAGATACAGAGAGAAAATCACCAAAGAATTCAGTGTATTTACAGTATTTTAATTGATGCTCTGTTAGTGGCTTAGCTGTCATTTTATCCTTACGCCAACACAAACGCCAGCGCTGGATCTGAGACTCAATTCATGCAGGGTTTCAATGCCCATTTTACAGATCATACTACAAATGTAAATATTCATTGATAGGCAGATATTTTGTACAAACTTAGTTTGTTTGAAAGTTTTTCAGTGGAAGTCAATTTTCTCTAAGAACTTGGAGGTTTAACTAGTAGCGACGTGAGTGGAACTGTAACACTTTATTTCTGCAGATCTCTTAAAACTAAAATCACATACAATTGAAATGACCACGCCAAACATTTTTTGAGAAAGGGCTTTAAAGTACTTGCGTTCCAGTTGTTGTTTTATGGCTTTGCTGTGGTTTCAATCATCACCTCATATCCTGTTCACACAGTTTCATGTGCCATCTTGTGGCAAAGCCACAGTCTTACAGATGAAGTTAAGATTTGCTGTCCGCTTGTTCATTTTACTGTATTAGTATTATTATTGTAATTATTATTGATTAGCTTCTGAACAGTTTGTATTTAGACTGCACCCACACAAAGCCATATATTTTTCTCATGTCTGATTTTTTTTTTTTTTTCTCCTCGCCCCAGCTATTTAAGTAATAGAGTTTCAATTATAAACCACAAAATGACACAAAGATTTTGTAGCAGTGGAAAGTTCCACTAAAAACGGGAAAAAATGTAATCTGTATTAATGTAATCAGTTTTTGTTCATGCTTTGTTGTTGTTATGTGACGTAGAGCAGTGTCTGACTAGGAATAAGACGCAAGCTGACAGACTTGCTTCAGAAAATATACGATTCATTGTTCATACAAAAACGCAAGGGTGTCGCTTTTCAGATTTATCTACCTCTGGTACCCGCTCTGGAAAAAAAAAAATTCACGCAAGGTTATGTTTCACTTTCTGGATCTATGGGTAAAGAAATGCACACTATACAAAATTCGTGGCATATACATCTAAACACGCTTTTCCTCTTCAGAAATTAAAATAGTTCTATATAAACAGATTATGCTTGTGCGCTTCCCAAATAAAATGCGTAAACTGGAACAGAGATTGTGGATTGAAGTCGGATGCCAACAATTTCCACTCCCCAGTCAAAGTTTTCTGTAATCAGACTGCCCCAGATGCATTATGGCTCTCATTCCCGCCTGCACCACGCTAACCGGTAAGAGAAGTCACCTGAGCAAAGGGAAACTGATGATGTCTCTTTAAACAAAAAATGGAAAAGAAAGAAACAATAAAATAATTACTGCTATGCTTTTAAAATAACTTTGCATAAGAGAGTCAGAAATTCTAAAGGAGATATTGATAGATTTTAAATGTGTAAGCGTTAACGGCTAATGTAAATGCTGGCTTGATATGCTACCCAGGCAAGAATTTATTCAAATTAGACAAATTATTACAGGTCTAGATCTACAAGATCTATGTTCAAATCTCTTTATGTGATCCTGGTGACCTGTTTGTTAATTTACTTTGATCCCCATAGAGCAGCTTTCTCCTCAACTGGAAGAAAGGACAATGTGTACCAGTGCCTGTGTCTCTGCTACTTAGAATAATATCCTGCATCCCTGTGCTAAGTGTTAGCACCAAATGCGCTGACTGACAGCTCTCTAACTGGGACAGTGTGTCGCCTTTGCTGCCAGCACAGGCATAAGTGATAAACATCAGCACTTGAGCCAGAGCTAGGCCGGCAGTGAGGCCAAAAGCCCTGAGAATGCACACCTGGCCAAAACACATGCACCATCAAATATTAATAGCACTACTTTCTAAACTCACTGCAAGCTTTTCCGCCTCCTCTGTTTACAGAAGAGCCTGGAGTAATTTAAAATAAATTTTTGTCCAATATGGCAAGTTTGTGGAGGTTCGGAACATTTATCTGCAAAGTATTATTTTTATTTGGAAATGCATTTACTCTTTTAAATAGTTCTTCCATAGCCCTGTTCCTGCTCCCACTGTTGCAAGTGCAATGTAAATGGTCAGGTAATTTGAATTCCAACAAAGTGAAGATTAGCTGCTGACTGACGGCAGATGATTATTTTTAAAATAATCCTGTTTTGATATGCATCGGCTTCCCAGGCAGGAATTTCTAATTATTTCAAATTGGGCGATATAAACAAGTTCCAGGGTCCTCTTATCAGAAGTGGCATGGCCACAGAATAGACGGTAAGGGCCCACAACAAGTGAACTGTCTTGGCACTCCCCACCCATTTACATCTGGTCCTACAAGCGCAGAGGTCTTAAGTTTGTCTGGATTTCAAAGGGTCTCCTTTATCGTGTCTCTCAGGCTGAGAGGTTTTATGTATGCATTGGTAAACATGGTGCGATGCACAACATGCCCTTCCTGGAATATAAGAACCTGGTATGAGAAGTTTCACCCATTTCTACCTCTGAATAGGCAAATGCAGGCAGTCAGAAATCAAATGGCCACCATGACCAAAATAACTGGGGATCCCCAACCAGGACCCTGCAGCTGAGAGATAAAATGTTTAGCTGCTTGATTGTGTGCAATGTATAATATTAGTTCTCTTCCCACAACATCCTGAATACTGTCAAATTAAAATTATCATTTATATATTCAGTTGATGTTAGTATGCTTGTATCGTTTATGTGTGTTGTTTATTCATTTGCAGCAAATAAAAATGTATCTTAAAAAGATGAAACTCTGATTAGTCACTGCATTAATTTAATGGTTATTGCATTAGCAAGTTTCAAAAGAGTATAAGAGGTTATATTAGGCGGTCTTTAATCTACTATGTGCTTACATCAAAAAGGCATAATGTATTGTCATATTGCATTGCAAATCATATTACTGCTATGCTGGTGAGTTTGGTGGTGAGTCACAGTGCAATGGATGGCTACAATATAATTATAAAATGTAATTACAGAATGAATCATAGAATTACAGTATTTTTAAAATATAAGTACAATGTAAAACGCATGCACAATCAACAAGACTATGTAAAATGCAGGTTAAACATCTAGTACAAAGTAAATGAATAGTAACTGTTTTACTCAAAGTTATGAACATTTCTTATTGTACTAATGGTGTGGTTGTTAAAGTTAAATTATACTATGAATAAAACGGACAAATGAAGAAATAAATATCAAAATGATCTAATGGCTGGTTACTATAAGTCCCAAATAAGTGTTTCCTTTATACTACTACTACTACTACTACTACTACTAATAATAATAATAATGGGGCTACTACAATACACACATACACACTGTGCAAGGGTTTTATTTCAACTAAATTTGACGATTTTCAAGCAGGTCTGTACAGGGCATTAGGCTGCAAAGCTGGTCTGATTAGAGGTGACCAGCAAGACGATCATGGTCACTTGGAATTACAAAACCCGGCACATGATATGATACCAAGGTTGATGTCCAGTTAGTGCCAGACAGGTTTAAAATCGATTTTGGCCAGATCACTTACTACATAAATCGTTGTGGCCACGTGCGCTGGCTGGCAGTAGTATTCCAAAGAAGGTAACGGCTGATGGGTCAACAGAAAACCTAAAACACACATTTACTTGCGAATCTGGCTGTATAACACTTCCTTTTATCTGTTCAAGGCGCTTTGTTTGGCAGCCTCTTTTAATCAGCATCTATTTGCTATTTGTTGATTTGCCCTGAACATCTTCAGTCATCAGTCATCGCTTATGTATTAACTACAGATCACACGAACCACAGTGGGAAGGCATGGAAATGTTGGTTGTTTCGGTTAGATCAGCTTTGGGTTGTCTCTAAAGAGTTTAAAGACATCTGTGGTTCAATACAGTCACTGGTGCAAGCACTATAAGGCCCACAGTAAATATTGATTACCTAGAAGGATTATTAGGCCTGGAAGGCCTTATGACTGTACAGACTATATTGCAATAATAAAACCTCCTATGTATCATTCTTTGATTTTCATCTGGGATTACAGCATACAATGTGATATAATTTGTACGATACACTCTCTCAGGAAAGTTCACCTGCTCACAGCGCAATTTCGGTAGATGCTGTCTATTTGGGTTATCAGAGGAACCTTCCACAGAAATGCCTGCATTGATTTTTCCTATACCTTATAGACTCTGTCATCTGTCCCCTGAAACTGTACTATAATAAACTCCTAAAAATAGGAAAATGGCAAATGAAGACTTCAAAATATAACATGTACTGGGCCCAGAGATTCATAACTATATTTCTGTATGGAAAAGAAAGAATGTAGCCTATAATACAAGTCTTAAGTGGATAATCGGGCAAAGTGAATTACCTGATACAGTCCTCATTAATCTAGTCTAATACATTCATGAAGGCAAATATCTCAGGCAAGAGTGAGCATGCTGTTAATGATAAGAATAAAAGAGGAATTCATTACTACCTTTAATGTTCCTAACGCACTGAGACATTAATTAAAGTGGAATTCTCAGCTAGGTTTTATTTATAACTGCATTTTTCATTGAACTGAAGAAAGAGGGTAATTGTGGCATTTTCTCGTGTATCCATGCTCTGGAAAGCTTTAACTAATGCCTTTGCCTGTGGAGTGTTTCGCTGTTGAAAATGACATTTGTCGTATTTCATGTATTTGACCTTGTGTTGCAGTTGACTCACCCTTTAGAATTTGCACTTTTTTTCTTTGACAATAAAAGTATATACGTTTATATTTAAGTCTGGCTCACATAAGCTGTCCTACTCAACATTCAGTCCTCAACAGCACTGGAACTTTAGCCTTGGAGACAAGAAATGGTCTCCACCTCCACAATAATATTTTATCCTTTCACTATCTTCACCTTTCTATTTGATCGCCTCAAACACAGGCCCTTTTAGTCCTTGGTGTCCAAGCCCCAATAACTTAAAAGACACATATGCAGTCCCCTATGGCCAAAAGTGTCTCACAACGAAGCCATCTGGAACAAGCAATGTCACTTAATAGAACCTCTATGCTTAAGCTAGAAAACTAACCATCTGTCAGGCATCTCAAATGCTAGACATTACAAAGGATGGCAAAAGGAGATAATGGCATGAAAAGGTATAAAGGGTAAAATATAATCCCAAATACCTTGAAGATAGATATATCTTACCAAGCATTCAGCAGATTTTATTTTCTACCAAGCATCTTTTAGCACTAATTGCAGGCATGCAGCATCCCTGGGCTAAAACTACAGCCATGTCTGAGACTGGTGTTTGAGGGAAGATTGTTAGAATGTGAATGAACATTGGCAAGAACTGAATGGCAATCTTTCTGTTAGCAAACACGATTATTAACCATTGCATTTTTTAGCAACCCATACTACTTTCTAGTTATATAAAAATACATGTGCTTAGGAGTAAGATTTAAGGTGGATGTCAACCCCTAAATAATATCTTCGGTTAAAATCCAAAATGCACAGTTCAGGTGGGACATCGAATTGCAAATGCCTCTTCAGATTTACAGATTAGAATTCTCTACATTCATATACGCGATCTAAGGAAAAACTAAATATTATTTGGAATTAAATGCATCAATGAACAGGGCACAACACGTTAAGAAAAAGCAATAAGTAAATATAGTCTGATGCCCCATGTATCCATGTTTGAGCGTCAACTAGACTAAATAAATCTTAGGGCATACTATTCAGCTGAATAGAGCCAGATTCTACACACTGCAGTCTGATAGCATTACCAGACCTCTGGTCCTCTCATCAGCCATATACTGACCTCCTTCACCCTACACACACACATATCCCAGACGCACGTGGCCAGGGTTACTCTCCTATGCTTTCTAGCCTACAGCCAGAGAGAGACAAGGTATCCAGTGACCAATATTTTATCGTCTCAACATGGCCCGACCAGCTTCTCCTTAGCTAGGCGCTTGCTGGTACAGTGGCTTCCAGACTTCCCGCCTGTTTCCTGGTCTGCACATGCTACCTCCATCTCCATTCTGATGCTGCGCTATCGCTTATCTGACCTCACGATTGATCGCCAGTGAACACCCATTTGCCGCAATAAAAACGCATTCCGCTCCATAATGCTCATACATTACGCCTGCCGGTGGGGACACAGCTCGCAAGGTGCGCTGATGAAGGAGGCCAAAGCTGGCTAACACCCCTAGGTTAGGAGGACAAAACCTCCGCTGCCTTTAATCCTTTTAAGTTCACCCCACTGCATTTACACTTGAGAGACAGCAACGATATACTTGCAAATGTACAAATGTAAATATATGAGGAAAAAGAATGTTCATACGAATGTCAAATTACTTTTTAAAAGCACACAGAAATAGATAGCAGGTAGTGAGTGAAGTTGATATATAGAGCATCAAGTTCCTTTGATACTCGTTACTATTGCAGCATTTCAAAACTCTGTAAGGGAGAAAAAGAGAAATACCATATTTAGGTGCAATTTATTTTTAAAATACACACACAGTGTACAGTGATTCCTCTGAAAGTGCAGAGTAATATAAAGCATGGGTTTTTTGTATGTGCATCGTATCAATGATTTACTTCTATTGAACACATTTAAACAAAGAGTTATTCATTTGGTTTTGTGGTTATATGTATCCTCTTATGAGCTGAGGAACAGAGTAGCAAATATTTGATAGTACTGTTCAGATTTGCAATAATAATAACAGGGTAATAATTCAGGTAATAACTTCAGCTTATGTAATTACCTTATACGCACATTTAGTAAGGCTTAGGCATCAAGGCTTAATGAGTACAGTGAAAATACACAAGTATATACTGTACAGTAGAATAAAGTACAATTGAAAGCAGAATTTTGCTTGCTGTATTAAATATGAAGTCTACCATTTGAATGTTCAGCTTAAAAAAAAAAAAAGTCATAGTAAATTATTACAGCTTTCAAAAAGTATATGTTTCATGTACTGCTCCACATAAACAAAAACACAGGCAAAGCCATAGTAAGATAAAACTAAGGGCTTTACTTTTCTCTCTTTGTTTCTGTTCATCTCCCTATTTATTTGATCGTACCTTTTGTCTCTTCTTTAGCCTTCTGTCTTACGCTTATAGGGAAACCATTTAGTTTCAACATCATTGTACAGAGCTGTTCCTCCCCAGAAAGCCTTTTATTGCTCTTAAGCTTGGCAGTCTGCGAGGAAAAGCAAGGTATCTGCTGATAGCTCTACAAAGCTGAAAATCGCACCTGCAGAGGAAAGGACTGTTAATAAGGGGATGGAGCACTATAATAATTAGAATCTATGAGGACACAGACTGAGATGAGAGTGGATGCAGATTGAGTAACTGGCACAGGCCTGTAAAAGTACTGTTCAGCCCTGCTTTTACATGTTCAAATGATGTAACTACCCTTAATGCTGCATTGCTCATAATTATTGATGTTGCAAAAGTTTGAGAACAAAAATAAATAAATATGTAAAATAACTAAATTCCATTTATTTTAGCCATTGGCGCTATCGTAAAGCATGGAAAAAACAACAAATAAACTAAAAAAAACTTTAAACAGGGCTTGATATTAAAAACTTGTCCAGGACAAGTGAATATACAATAGAAATATAAGACAGGTAGCCTACACTAATGCACAAAATATAATCTAGACAAAATAACTATAGAGAATCTCTGAAAATCTGTGATGAAAGAATCAGATTTTATTATATAAAATAATATATAATCAATAAAAATAACTAGAGAATCTCAGAATTCATTGGAAAAATCTGATTTATTACACCATGTAAGTTAACAAGTAATAGTAATGGGACTATGTTAACAGTAATAGGTTCACCAGTTGAGGCTTATGCAGTCTGCCTGTGTGAGAGACTTATGAAGAAATAAATACAAACTAGTAAACAAGTACACACAAAGAAGCAAATATGAATAAACAAACTGCATAAGAAATGCAAATGCTGAGTCTGTACTATACGACCGCCACTTTATTAGGTACACCTTTCTAGTACCGGTTGGACTCCTTTTGCCTTCAGAAGTTTTGCCACTTAACTTCTTTGTGGCATAGGATTCACTGGGCGTAATGGAAACATTCCTCAGAGAGTTTGGTCCATATTGATACGTGATAGCATCACGCAGTTGCTGCAGGTTTGTCTGCTGCATATTCATGATGCGAATTCTGCCCACTACACATCCCAAAGGTGCTCTATTGATTGAGATCTGGTGACTGTGAGGCCATTTGAGTACAGTGAATCTCATAGTCAAATTCATCAAGATACATCAAGCCACAAAGGGATGGATAAGGTCAGCAAATAATACTCAGGTAGGCTGTATGCTTGACACAATGCTCAATTATGCAGTACCATTGGGCCTAAAGCATGCCAAGAAAATATTCACCATTATACCACCACCACTAGCCTGAACTGCTGATGCAAGGCAGGATGGATCCATGCTTCATTCTAACTCTAACATCTGAATGTCGCAGCAGAAATCGAGACTCATCAGAGCAGGCAATGCTTTACAATCTCTATTGTCTAATTTTGGTGAGACTGTGCGAACTGTAGCCTCAGTTTCGTTCTAGCTGACAGGAGGGCACCGGGTGTGGTCTTCTGCCGCTGATGCCTATCTGCCTCTAAGGTTTGACGCGGTTGTTCAGAGATCTCTCTCTGTATACTCGGTGGTAACGAGGGTTATTTGAGTTACTGTTGCCTTTTATCAGCTCAAAACCAGTCTGGCCATTCTCCTCTGACTCTCTGGGCATCAACCCTGTAGAGATGGTTGCTGCATGGAAAATCCAAGTAACTGGGTAGTTTCTGAAATACTAGACCAGTCTGGCACCAACAACCATGCCACGCTTAAAGCCATTTAAACGATCTTTCTTCCCCATTCTGATGCTCGCCTGAATTCGCAGACTGTTCCGGACTATGTCTATACGCCTAAAAGCAAGTTGCCGCTGCGTGATTGGCTGATTAGAAATTTGAGTTAACGAGCAGCTGGAGCAGGTGTACTTTATAGCGCCGTGAGGAGCAGCATAAAGCAACATCACTAAGACTAAGACTGCTGTTTTCCTGAACATCAGCAAGACTGAAATGCAGCTTGAAATTTATTATTTTTATTTTTTACTTATATATATTTTTGGAAGCAATGCCTTATTATTAATATTTAGTCATTGGCATTTTAGAGAAAACACATTGCCGAGGTATTTCCAAAAATGCCACATCATGTATCTCCAAGCAGAAAAAGTTCAAGCATATGTAATGAGGAGGAATAATTCAATGACCCCATTCCAAAAGATGCTATGCTTAATCGCTTGAATAAACAGTCATTTAAATGAATTGGGTTAAATGAATGAATCAATACTAACGCTCTAACACTGCTTCACCTGTTGGTGGTTCAAATTCATAAAGGTGGTTATTGCAGTTTTAATAGCTTTTATTTACAAAAAGACAACACTTATATTTAGTAAGGCTAGAAAATATTGCAATAAGAATTAAATTTCACTGAACATCTGCAATCAAATGCACACTTGTAAAGTAAACCACTTTACAAAGACAAATAATCTAAATCTTACTGCCTGATATCTACGCTTTCTGGTAGCCTAGTGCTGCAACCTTTTAACGGTCCAGGCAGCAAAAGCTGCTTTCGTAAGTCTGGACTGCAGCACATGCTTAATAGGGGAATAGCTAAACACTTGATGTAAAAAATCGTAAATATTCAAGTCCTTTGTTTGAAATATTTCTTGAGACACTGCAATGATGTGTCTACCTGTATACCCATTATTAAAAAGTACTACATAAGGAGCTTCATTGATCCTTTGATTCCTTAGTGATTTAATTCCCATTTGTTTCTTGTCCTCACATCTATAATGAAGATCCTTCATGCAGGAAGGCCTAAATACTTTGTAAATCAAATCCAAAGCAGTACCAAGACAACCTAAAACAGTCACCAGAATCAAAAAGCTAATGCACAGTTCTCTTCTTTTCATTATCTAAAGAATATTCAGTTCTGCTGGCAAAGGTATTCTTTGCATCTCATATGAATATATTGCAAGTTGTTCCTTGTAAATTAAAGTGCTAAATTATAGTAAAGCTTTGTAGTATACTGCTACATGTCGTTAGGCAGCAGCATACAGCAGCCACTTACTGTCAAGGATGCCATCATTTTAACTGGTCAGTATTTCACTTCTGAAATGCTTTCTCTATACCTACTAATATCCAGCTGGTATTCGGCTGCCTAATGGATATACTACAAAACTACCTGTTACAGCCCATTACAGGAGAAAGAAAAATTAAATGTGAATGAAGAGAGAGAGAAAGAGAGCACGAGAGAGAGAGAGAGAGTGAGAGAGAGCAACAAAAGAGAAACAAGGAACTAGGACTAAGAAAGTGAGGAACTAAATGCAGTTTTTGCCCTCTTCCAGTACCCATATTTAATTTACCAATTACGTGTTTGCAGTCGCCTTGCATGGTTTTGTCTCACAGATAGCCAAAACAGCCTCAAATGGCTATTCAATGAAGTAGCATCAGTATCAAATCATGGCTGTGTAAGTTGCTGAGCAAACCTTTATGCACTCTCAGATTCCTTCATGTGGAAAAGCATTTTAATAGATTGCATATGGCTTTCATTTAGAAAGGGCAGTGCCTGGACAATCCTTAAAAGTTAAGGAACTCTGGTAAACAGAGGAATGTCAAAATCTATCCAGTTGCTAGGGTCATTCACAGCAGCGTAAGTCAAAATAATTAACCGTATTATGTAAAAAGAAAAAATCCAGCGAGCCTTCTTTACTCATTAGATACAGTGTACACATTTTAAATACTTTTTAAAATGACAAATCTATTCTTAATCCAGTGCTTTGGTCGTGAAAAGGTCAAAGTGTCGGATACTTTTAAACATTTTACCCTGACAGAGCAGTTATATAGGTACACAGGGGTCCCACGCGGTGACAGTTTTTATCTCATATTTGAATGATCGCCACACCAAATTAAAATTAAACTGCTTTTAGAAAGCATCTGTTTACCAACATGAGGCCACTTCCTGTCATTCAGCCACTCCATTACACACAAGTTTAGTCACTGTAGAAAGATGTCACTGTCACATTGTGATTTTGGGTTGCCATTTTTAAAGCGTTTTTATTAGATTTAAAGTTATATATTAAGATTTTACATTTTACTTTTGCACCATTTTGCACCTATAAAAAATCTAAATGCATTTTAACAGAGATAATTTATCTCACCAGATGTGACGTTGAATCACTGTGTAGTGAGCTTCTTCAGATCTGAACCAAAAAGGTATCCAGATCAAAGTGTTAAATGTTTTGAGGACAAAAGGAAAATTCGAAACCCATATGCACCGACTTTGCAGACTTTCATGCTCAGATGTGGACCCTATCTCAGCCAATCTTCCAGCCTGCTGTAGGAAGTTCTTTGGCTCTCTTCATGACCTTTACTTGAAATAAAGCTTCCCTTTTGAGGAACAAATGTCCTACTTCTTGCTGTAAGAGCAAGTCCAAGTCAGACCTATAGACATTTGCATCACTGAATCCCCTTGCTACAGATCCCGACTCACTGAGTAGCATCCTCATGTAAGCAGCGTTGGTTGTCAAATTCCATACTCCTGCCTTGTCAAGAGACTTGTAAAACAGCTGTGTTTAGCACTCCGGGCCTGACAATGCATCCCAGCAGTTTTCACTGCAGCTTCTTCTTGTTGGAGAATACAGGAGGGCATGTGTTTGTTTATGCATGCATTAAAGTGGCCCAAATATGACCCTTACTATGAATAATGTATAAACTTGCACATTTATATATTCTAAATAATACAAATAATCATGCGTAATATGATATTTATGTTTTAATGTTCAGGCACTATGCTATGAAAAAAACAAAAGCGTTAATCTTGCAATTTAATATGCATTGCTCATAATTGTTGCGTGTTTAATAATTATTGCATCACACTACTGTAGGCATACATTATATAGCCAAGGAACGCATGCAACAAATGCTGAAGGGACAAATACATAATAAAATAAAAAGCAGCTTCTCCATCCAATATTAAAAGTCAATATTAACACATTGCAGTGATCCAGATGTTACACTGCCATTGCCAGAATCCGACTTGTCACTCTCAGGGGAGGGTGCAGTGGGTAGGACAGGAGTGGGGCTAGTGGCGGCTATTGATTTGCTCATCAGCACAAAAAGACCTGTGGTGGCTCTGTCTTTGACACGACTCATACCCAGCGTTGTGTGTATGTAATGGGGATGAATGGGGAGGGACAGACGGAGATCTGTATCGTCAGCCTTATATAAGAACCCAATGCTCTGACATCCCAGCGTTGAATCGGAGAAATAATTAGGAAAATAAATATGTTTAAAGCTGTCATGATTAAAAAGAAAGCTTTAAAAATATTTCCTATTTTATGTATTTATTTATTTCTCTGCCTCCTTTTACATTTCTACTAGGTATCAGCTCTCCCATTGGTCCCTCACCATTTTTGTACGTTGTAGCTCACGTTCAAGGACCTATCATGTGCCTTACACACAAGAGGTCTGCGATGTCCCCTGAGTGTGTTTGTGATGTTTTATACAGATCATTTTAAAATTGCAACTTTTAAGGTGTAAGCTAAAGAGAAGTGCCATTTTTAAAAGCAAATCAGAAGAGGGCAGCAATACTGGTGCTAGCCTTTGCAAATAAACATTTGACTATTTGTACAAGCCTGTTATCTTTACCAAAAAGCCTCAGTTTTTAAAAAGTCATCTGACTGTACTATATTATAACAAATGATCGTTTATAAATTACACAGCAGGCAGAGCCACGGCATGATAAAAGTACTCGACAGCTGGTCTCATGGTGCTGCCATTGCGTGCTATTACAAACTTTCCCACATGTGCTTATAGGCTTCACATTGCTTTCTTTACATGCAATTTGAACTAATACATTCCTACTTACAATCATTACAGTAGCATGTGAAGGAAGCATCAGTAAAAACAGGCATTAGCTAATCGTGGCGCAGACTGCCAAGTAGCTCTTTCAGAAAGGCAGTTTGTAAAACAAACGTGTGATACTTTTGTCTAGAGTTGATGTCTATGCCCAAAGTGTTGGTATTGATCCCTAAACATACAGAGGCTTTACCGATTTTTTACAAGATATTTCCTTCCGGAAATGAGATTTAACCACAGTGTCCTCAGCAGCTCAGATGTATGTCTGTGGAGACTCTTATGTTTATTGGTCCATCCTAACACACAACACTTGCAATGCCTTTTTAGCGCTGACATTGTATCTCCAGCAGCTAACATTACAGCAAAAAACAAAAAACAGTAATGGCAGTAGAATACAGCTTCTAACTCAGGCCTGTATCTGTGTGCTAATAGAGACTAACAGATATGCCATTAGGCATTTCAGTGACATGTAATAAGACATGTAATGAGAGAGAGAGAGAGAGAGAGAGAGAGAGAGAGAGAGAGAGAGAGAGAGAGAGAGAGAGAGATTTTATTATTATTATTATTATTATTTTAATAATCTCTTCAAACAAACAGTGTTGTCTTTCTCCTTACTACATGTCACTGAAGGGAAAAATGTCTTATAGCATATGCCATGTAAGATATTAGCTCTCTGAACTGTCCAGAGAGGAGCCATAACTCATAATTTATGAGGCCTAACTGTCTATCACTCCAAGAGGATGATTTCTTCATAGCAGGAATGTCATATTTTAAGATGTTTAGCATAATCTTTTAACATAAACATTATGTTGCTATCATGAAATCACTGACATTTTCTTCTGGATGTTAATAATATTTTTGGATATTGCACATTCTTAAATGCAAGCCTTCTATAATTCTTAATGAATACTATATGCCTGTTCCTACAACTGCATTTTAGTTCATGTAGTACACTAAAAACAAGTTGCTTTTAAAAAAAAATAATATGCTAAATTCACATATTTCTAGCACACTTATATAGCTAGTTTATTTTATTTTATTTTCCAATTGTATTATAGTTAGTTTTGTGTTTTTTTTAAAACCTCCTTGTTCATATGGCTATGAGCAAGATTACAGTGGCTCTGGTGCTCAAACCTTTAACTATAAGTAAATGTCACAGAATGTCACAATGAAGCATGGAATGAGACCAGACTTGCATGAGTTTAGTCCCTTTGTTTCCCTTTCTTTTTTGATATCAGTGTGTGTGCTTTGGGGATCTGGTTGGTGTGGTATCACCTTTACCATTTTTTGTAATTCACATCTACTGCTGTAAATAGAAAGGCCTTAAAATAAATAAAATAAGTAAAGGTATTATAAAATGAAATGCAAGCTCTTGGGAAATTGCGGCTGAGCATTTTGTGTGAACAGGAATCAGAATGCCAAAATTGTGATCCTGAAATCAAGACCATTGAAACAATATCCAGCAAAACTGCTACTGAATATACATAACCTTAACCCAAAGGGATTATCAGGTGACCATAATTCAAAGTTAACATGAGTTCTTCATTGAACCTATATATATATATACTTAGTTAAAATTTCTGATTGAAGAGTGACTAAAATAATAATAAAATAATAATAAAAATTGTACAAATAACGAGATGATTCATTAGATATGTACTAGGAAGGATGTCATTTTTTTATTTGAAACCAATTTGAAACTACTACAGAGCATTGGTGAGTCTGTGGTTAGAATGCCCTGCTAGCTTTGCGTAACATAAATGGATTTTATTCATTGTAATGGAGTCAAATTTAATTTGATGTTAAAATATGTGATCTAATGTCAGTACTGTTTGTTTATGGGAGGTTTTGGCAGCGTTTAGCTACGAGTGATGTGCAAGGTTTGCAGTCTGAAGTTAAGTAGTTCCCCTGCGGAACAACAGCCCGTCACCAGCTCAGATTTCGGGAGTCGTGACGACATGTACATTAAGCGCTATTTTGGGAATCAGTGATCACAGAGAACGTCTGAAGACACTTAAAATAAAATGCTACTTTTAAGTGTTACTTTTATAAAAATGCTTGTTAATGAGTTTAAATGTGTGTACAGGTAATATTATAAACTATATTTGCATTCCTGTAAGTAAATTGAATTTGTCTTGTATTTTGTCCATTTTATGTGTTTTTATAATTACTTTTAAACAATAGTTGACTTAAATTAAACAACCCATCTTCAGTGGGTAACACATAACCAGCTTTTTCTAATATTTGCAAAACACTGGGTTGCCAAATTAACCAAATTGTGTTTTTATTTTTAACTTCAGTATTTTTTAGAGAGTATTTATTTGAATACCACTTTATTTTGATAGTCCACTTTAGAAATAACAGTAAGTAACTTTACAGCTACGTGTCATGTGGTAATCATTGACAGAGTATTTGTAGACCGCCTGCTATCTAACACGTTATTTGGATGGGTCCACAACATATAAAATGCAATGAGAGGCTTTGCAACTTTGCATTTCTGAGAATATTTCTGCTAACTAACCTAAGCAGTGTGTTGTTTTTTGCCCCCATCACCCCTGTCTATGAGAAACCAGAACTGTTAGCAATCAGGTGATTAACTGAACAATTTGCTTCTCTTTTATTGAATCGTGTTCAGTGTGAAAGGACTTTAATCATATAACCTTAACAGTAAATTAATATCCTGTATTTCTTTTCTTTTTTAAATTTTGAAAAGGAGACTGCGTGTCAGTCAAGGTAGCAGTAAATGGGTAGCTTAGCTCCGAGTCATGTTCTATTGACTCTGGAGAACCTAGCAGGACACTAAGCAATGAGTTCACCATCCTAGATCTTACAGATTATGCCTGGTGATGATGATGATGATGATGGAGGTGTTCAAGTTTGTAGCAGATGGTGCCTAGGTTGGCATTTTTGTCACAGTTAATTTTCACGATTCACTCGCTGAACACGTGACAGAAAGCGTTTGTCGCCACCAACATCATGCAAAAATAAAGAATGGCCTCTATGATATTTTTTTTCCTTTGCCAATACTTTCCTTTGCGTGGTAATACGTGAAATCTTGCCACAGGGCTACATTTATGTACCAAACTTTAGAAGTCAGTTCATTAATCTATTCTTCTAGTCATCCACGAATGAGAAAGCGGAATAAATTGCCTTTCTAGATTTTTTTGAGATGTTGCAGACTTCTCCAGCAGTCTTTGTCATGCAGAACAACCTTGGCATGTTTATCATGTGAGCTCTGGTGATCTGGCATCTGATGCTGGCGAGGGCATGTAAATGAATGAGGGAAATGATTTGGCGGTTACCGCACGTTCCATAGTAATTTCACAGCTGTCATCCCCGTGAGAGTAGCTCACCTTTACACGAGAGAACATCCAAACACACTCTCGCAAAGCCTGGGCCTCTTAAGAGATTAAAGGAACAGCTCACCCTAAAAAGAACAATCTGCCACGATTGACTTACCCTCGCGTCCACTCAGAACCTCCCAGTGGCAGAGTGTCTAAAGATTAAATAAACTGAGGCTTATGTGTTTCAATTAAATAGAGCTATTCTTAAATTGGTCAAAAATCACCACTTAACTAAGTTTTACTGTAATACTGTAATAATGCTAAAAATAATAATAAATAAAAATAAATGGGGAAATTGTCACATGCCTTCTACTCTGTTATTTCTATTTCTATTTCTGTGTTTTAATTAAACATTTTAAGTTAAGGAAACTCACTTTTTTTCCTGCAACATATGCAAATGTAATTTTGGTAAATTTACTCAAATTAATTTGTTAAATTGTGCATTGCAGACATTCCTAAACCAGAGTTAAGTCAAATTCATGCTACCTGCTTCCATGTATTTCACTGTCAGGCTTGTGTGTGTGTGTGTGTGTGTGTGTGTGTGTGTGTGTGTGTGTGTGTGTGTGTGTGTGTGTGTGTGTGTGTGTGTGTGTGTGTGTGTGTGTGTGTGAGTTTTATTCCATATCGCGTTTCTTTCTTGTCTTCTCATTTTTCTACTTTAAGAGGATTTACGATCTTGCTAAAGTAGCGTGCCGTGATTTTTATTTGACACCAAACATATATTTGTGTAAAGTTCATGTTAATTAGCTACTTCTCTTTGCTAAAGTTCACCTCAGTTGCAACAGATACGCACTGCCCTCAGACATGCTGTGGTAATTTGTCAAATCTGGTGCTGTATTTAGTACATGCACGAAAGAGCAACCGCATGAGATGCATGTTACGTTTGCATGTCAAGATATTACAGTCTATAGAACCTCTTCAAAAAGATTCCTCAATATTTTGTTCCTAATAAGATAACAATGATAAATATTTAAAACGTGACCATTGCGTGAAATGTAAAACTAAATTACAATGGATTAGGTTTATGCTTATTATCTATTTATTTATTTTTGTCAATTGCAAAAAGCATATTAAAATATATTACATTTAGTCACAAGTCATTACTAATATATATATATATATATATATATATATATATATATATATATATATATATATATATATATATATAATTTTTTTAGTATTATTATTATTTACCATTATTAGTTTAGCACAGTTGGGTTTAGATATGTACTTAGTAAGTCAATTCTCATTGTCCTGAAGTAAGTCACAGACCAAGTCACGCGAGGTTGAGAGATAAACAGAACGAGCGCTCGTGTCCGCTGATCGCCCCTGAAAGGTGTTTGCGTCGGACCTGACCATTTGGGACACTTTTACATGGACAGATCAAACTCAGAAATAAAATCCAGCAGAGTCACCTTTAGGATATTTATTTTTTTCTTATTTGTGCATGTAAATTGAACCTGCCATGATAGGACACAGTCTAAAATTAACTTATGTACTGTATGTTAGCATGCAAGAAGCTCTGCAAAACACAGAAAAAAAATTTATATCTATCTATCTATCTATCTATCTATATATATATATATATATATATATATATATATATATATATATATATATATAATATATATATATATATATATATATATATATATATATATATATAATATCAGTTTGAACAAAATTTATTTTTAATGTTTTAAACTTTTTTCTTTTTTTCTATAGAGGACAATGGAAGCACTAAAAATAATAACAATGATATGTAAATGTTATACTTCTAAATATATATACTAAATAAAAGAAAAAGAATATAATAGAAATAGAAGCAGGCTAGTTACTTTTTGTTAATAGTAAAAATGTGTTTTTTCTTTTTTTTTAACAAGCAGTTAGTAAATTAACAGAGCGCAAGTCTAAAAGGAGGCGTTTTTTTGTTATTTATTTTATTTTATTTATTCATTATTATGATTTTTTTAAAGAATACAACCAGAACTACAATAGAGAGTGCTAGAGTGGGAGGTCAAGTAAAGATATAGTCATGCACTTTAGGCCAATTCTTTGAAGATGGTTAAGGACTCAGTGCTATATAAAAATACCATTTATGCAAAATAGTTCAAATAAATAAATACATTTTGTTATACCTTGTTTTTCAAAATGTACACAGTTTGCAAAGAAAGAAAGAACAAATAAATAAATGTAGTTTGTCAAAAATGTGATAGTTACTGAATTCCAAATATATTTGAAGTGTCTTGGGGTGTACAAATATATTGTAGGCGTTTGTCTGCAAGTGTAAGTTTTATTTATTTTCATAACATGTTTTTTTTTTTTTTTTTTTTTTTCTAAAGTGCCTTTAGCCACTACGTGCTAAATGAGATCTTAATTAAGCAATGATTCGCATTCACAGACTTCTGATATTTTCGCATTTACTCAGTTCAGATTTGCTCAGAGCAAATATGACAGAATATCTTCAAGCAGACAACAGCTGCTTTCGCTCGAGCATCAAAGCATCCCTTATCAACTGACACAGTTGTGTAATCAAAACACCTCTGTCACGGCGGCGCATTTCTGGGAACTCTGCGGTAATTTACTTGCACACAAGCGGCCTTTGATGGTACGGAAACTGTTTTAGCATTGGCGTGCGCCCTTTAACGCACATCGTCTCAATCGCTGTTTGCATAATATCCGGCTCCAAACAGCTGAGTGTCTTAACGAGTGGCGTGTCACATAAAACCTTAACGACCTCTCTTTGTTCACTTCTGTCCTTCATATCCGCACGTGGCATGTGAGTTTCAAGCCTCTTATGACGCATTTGTGCGCTGCACGGCACAACCCAGCGCCTGCCTTTTTTTGCAGATGGCAGCGAAAAAAAAAACTTTTGCTCGCAGCATTTGTTAGGGACAGAAAGAGAGTTCCCCTTGCTGCGATTATGTGTTTGTTTATTTATTTTTCCGCTGAACGCTTGGCTGCTCGTGGCCCCTCCATGCAGAAACGCCCAATATGGCTCCACGGCCGTACACACCCGAGGCTGGGGGCCAAGAAGAGGCAATTTTTGGAGAAAGGCACCAGGTGGAGTATCACTCTGATGGCTCCCAGTGGGCATAATTTTCAAACAGCCCCTTCCATTCACTTTCATCTTTTCTTCTTCCTCCACCTCTTTGCGCGTTGCCCAGTGTGTGTGTTTGCTGACACCCAGGCACTCAGGCGAGCTGGTAGCAGCTCTCATAAGTGCTGCATCTGTTATCGAACAGTCCCGTTGGCCCAACATGCGGCGCAGGAAAACTCAATTGGAACCTCAGTAGCGTCGTGATGTGAGCTGAGCGTAATTCACTATCGCGGAGGAATGCGCCGCATTCACGGCCTGCTGCAGATTTGCCCCGTGAAACACACCTGCCACTCACAGCCGCTCACTGCCGATTGCTTTAGCAGCGGTGCAGAGAAACACGCGAGATGCTGCATCTCTAAAACGGCGTGCATTTTTAAGTTTGGAGTTGGTTGAGGCACATATACATAAAGTAGCCTAAATATAGCGGTCATTTTAGTTTATGCGATTCGGTCCGTGGGCACGGTCTTAATGCTCGAATGCGTTCTTAGGGAGGTTTGTGGAATATGTAGTGTGCTAATAGACAAACACTTATTTAAAAGATAGGGTACACATTCTTAAGCACTTAAAACATGCGCTATATAATAATGTAATTAAACGCTTAAATTGCCATTAAAGCACTTTTTAAATGTATTTCTCACTGTCTTTAACTAAAGGCTTATTGCAAATTGTGTTAGTTATGGATTTCTACACTTTTCTTTTTTTTTTCTAATTCCTGTTTTTATGTATTATTATGTTATTTGATTTTATTTTTAGGTTTTGTTGAGATTTTAAGTACACTTTACTGATACAATATAAGTATGAATAAATTGAAATATGAAACACTTACGAGTCAAACTTAAGCAGGTCAAAATGTTCACATTTACTTTCAAGTAGTCTTTTTTTTTTTTTTTTAAGCAAACATTTCCAAATGACATTTGAGGCTTTTGCATCTTAACTCTTCAAATGTTTTCTCAAATACACATTGATGACCACAAGTGAAATATATATATATATATATATATATATATATATATATATATATATATATATATATATATAATATGTGTAATATATATATATATATATATATATATATATATATATATATATATATATATATATATATATATATATATATATATATGCATCATGTGTAAGTACTATTTGCTGAATGTTGTCTTAAAAGAAAGTCATAACAGATTAATATGTAGTCAGTCACCTCTATCATTCTTGTTCCAATGCACATGCTAATAATCAAAACAGATTAAATCACTTCGCTCAGAGACCACAACACACTACGGTCAATCCATCAAACAACACAAGCGTAAATCTGATATTGTTGTTCTAACACCTTTAATAACATACGTCTGAATATTGCTGTGTGCGCTGGAGCGATTTATTGGTTCAAAAAAAAAAAAAAAAAAAAAAATGCTATCAGACTCCCATATGAAAGCAGATCCTGGTCGTCCGCCAATAATCCCGTTAACAGCATTGTTCAAACTCATTACGCATCCTGAAACAAAATAATAATCGCAAATCCACAAAGTCAAAATTTCTCTGAATAACGCACGCCAGTTAAGTTCTCTTCTTCCATCGTAAATCAGGCGTAAGCTGCTTTCGTGATGATCCGCTGTGCGCTGCGTGTTAATGTTTGCCAAGTGAATTATGAATACACAGAGGTGCGGTGCTAGTGCTGAAACTGATTCTATGAAAGCTTCAGTTCATTCACTTGAAGGAAATGACATGGATAGCAGCCGAGATGACACCTCATATTCTCGGCGTGTTTTAAAACAGTCTTTAAATCCCTCAAACATTTAGCTGAACAAACATTTCTCACTCTCTATAACTAAATGCTTATATGCTTTACTTTGTTTATGGGAACATTTTAATTGTGCTTTTCTTTTTATATATATATATATATAATTCTTAATATTTTGGCTTTGTTTTTATTCATTTCAATTATTATTTAATCATTATTTATTCTTATTTTCTTTTCTTTCTTTTCTTTTCTATACTTTCCAGGACCCCTCATTACGATTACATTGCAATAGTAATAAAGACATTTCAAAGCAGGTTTTTGTCTAGAAGGAACGTGATAATGTCACCCATCTTTGTTGAAAGCGAGTTTCGGGTTTGAACGTTGGCGATTTGCATAACTTGTGAATGACTTCTTCCTCAAATCTATTTATGCAGTCTCCTTCTCTTCCTTTCATTTCCTAAAAACTCAAGCTCTGGACAAGCCAAAATATGTGCTACTTGGTATTGGCTGCTTTAGTTCCCTAACAATAACTGCTTTAACAATTCTAAATCTAAAATTGCATTTAAATGCAGCATTCCTTTTTTTCAGGTAAATAACTGACGTTTGACGTTATACAGTAATCATGTAAAAAGGTTTTACAAACGGTAAACAGGTGACAGCAACAACAGCAAAAAAAAAAAAAAAAACTTATCTCAGACACAGTCTTTCCTGGAGTAAGGACATAAGGACTTTGTGTGGGTGCAGGCTTGTGGCATGTGTGTGTGTGTGTGTGTGTTTGAAGTGCATATGGAAAGGATCATTAGGAGGAGTGGTGAATCGTTTGGTATAAATCGAGTCATTAGGGTATCCATTTGTGGCAGAGTAGCTTCCATATGACAGAGTGGGGTGGCAGGTCCTCTCTCTGCGCCAGGCGGCTTCTGTTCTGCTCTCACATAAACAGACAAACAGATTGCCTGCTTTGCATTTCTCTGCTGGGAGACAGTTTGGCAACAGTTTATAGAAAACCTTTAACTTTTTACTCTCTCTCTTTTTTATTCACCACATTTCACACATTCTGCTTTAAATTTAAAGGTTCAGAGCTTGTCTAGAGCTTGTCTAGAATGGGATTTTCTGGAATTTTTAAAAGCGTTCTTGAGGTGTTCTCAACAGCCTTGAGGTGTGCTCTGGGATACCTTTTAACCTAACACTTGTAATTAATGTAACGTCTTCAAGCGGAAATGCTTATGATAACACAATAGCTTTTTGCCTGTACATATCCAGCATTTTTAGCTTATCTCAGCTTGTCTAAACACTTGACTGTTAGCTGTAGTATATAGCTTGTAACACCAAAAAGATGTGTATATCACTCCTCATGTATAATTCACTCCTGTCACTATATATCCCTGTCATTATACTGTACCCAGTGCTATATCACAACCTGTGTTGTTAAAAGCGCTATATAAAAATGATTGATATCACATTCTGTATGCAGTAAAGCCTGCTTCTACACACAGACTTTCTGTTCACACTCTTCATGCTGAAATTAAATCTTCTGCTCTCTATTTTGGTCCATTAGCAGAGGCAGGGCGACCACTCAGCTGATGCCGAAATGACATTAATTATGACCGCAGACAGAAATAAGCACTTATAGACAATCACGCTGTCAGCAATATAATCTCAGCCCTCTCTAGTGGCCAAAGGCATATCTCAGTTTATTCTATATATCGCTATGTCAGTTTGACCAACGTTCGCAGCACGCAGTCCATGCGCGCAGTTCACAGGAAAATTCTCCTCGGAGGCTGTATCATGTTGCCCAAACGACCTGTGGCTGTCGCTTCGCGCATCTGTGCCCTGTGTGCCCCCTCACGCGCTTGGTTTTTGGCTGACTCTGTCATTGCGTTGGCTGTAGATGTGTGAGATAGAGGAGAGCATCGACAGTGAGATAATTACCCGCCAATCACCAGATTTGGATAGACGGTGTGAGAAAAGAAAGAGAGCGGAGGTGACTGACAAGCCAATAACATGCACCTGAAAGCGACGACGCCGCGGTGCAGCTGCAGTTTAACACGCCGTTCTGCTCTGGCAGAGCGTGGATGTTGTGTTTGTTTGCTGAACACTTTACTGTGTCAAAGCAGCGTCTGTTCTGATATCACCCCCTCGACGGTGAAACAGAGAGGCCGCGAGCAAAGCGTTTGGCGCTTCGTATCAAAACTCCTCGCTTGAACGCCGTGCGCCCGAGAGCCAAGCATGTGTTTTTATTACGATTTTATTATTATATATTAAATACCAAATCCAGGTTCAAGAACTCTAGATCTGTTTTTCTTTGAGAGGTGGGGCGTGTTTTGCTTTCTTCCATTTCACGCGCGTGTGTATGCGTGTTTGTGCAATGCACTGTAAAAGACAGGCCTTCTTTGAGATTCTTACGAATGTTAGAAATTACAGTCATCGACGCACACTGATAATAACCAGATGTTGTCAATAGCGCTTTATTCGCTTTGTGAAATACTTTCAAATATTATTCACACACTTAACACGGTTAAGAACTATTTAGAGAGAGGGCAAAATAATTCACGGAGACATTAAGTGCTAATTTCCATGTCTAGAACCTGGGTGGAACAAATTATGCCCTGTTCATGCTGTAAAAACTTTCTTGGTCTCTGTAGAACGATTTGGACCAGAGAAAAACAACAAGGGTGGGCCTCCTGGTTTAAACCCTGAAACAAAATTAAATATTTATCTAAACATATCTAAATCTCCAGGTGTCTACAAAATGACTGTTTTTCTTTACATTCCATTCACGATGTGTTGATAGGCCTATTTTTATTTATTTATGTATTTTTAAACTGCTTAACTAATTAACCCCTACGAGTTATTAAATCCATAAATTACTGTGATTGAGTTAGGTAAAATGAAGGACATTTTAACAAAGATTACTGTACAGCAGTGGCAGTGAAGAACTTGAAACGAGATGCAACGCTTGCAAATAATGCAATAAAATAAATGCAAAATTGCATTGCCAACACTAAGGACTCATTTAATGGGTTAAAAGTAAATATACTTAAAAGTATATTTAAAATAGTTTAATCCTAAGACAAGGGACTCTTAAAAGTTGCACTCTGTCTTTTTAAATACTACTGTAAGAATCACTTTATAACGCACAACGAACAGCGAGATCTTGAAAGAAAGAGGGAGTGCTCAAGATAAGCGTTTGATGGAGGAACAGATGGTTGTTAGCACAACTCTCTCCACTTGTTTCACTGGTGTTCACTGGTTGACTGATGCTAACCATCCTCAGCAAAACATTCCACAGACAGACTGGGTGAGAGAAACAACTCCTCAGTCAACAGAAAGAGAACAACAAGGAGGAGTAGAAGGAAAAAGCTTTTTAACGAGTGAAAGAAAGTGCTGCAGGAACTTATTTGTGATAAATTATTCGAAGTTATCCAATTATCCAAGCTGCTTCTTCACTTCTGTCTAATTCTACAATAACTGAAATTTTAGATTTCGGAAGAAGATGTTATTTATTGATTTAATGAGCTAAACGCAGTGATTGGAAAGTGTACTGAAGTAAAAATAAAATAATTTACTCCAGTACTAAAAAATAATAAAAAAGTTTTAAACACTTACATGTTTTTACTAAATATTAATATTATTTATACGGTATTTCCCATTTCAGAGATAATTAAATTGGGGTTTAAAAAATCAGAACATGACTCTGCTGACTGGCAGTCAAAGCAAAGTGCTGTTTAATCGTCCCTCCTCGCTGCTGAACCGGGCTTTTGATTTGTTTTGCACCGAGTCAGACCTGTCTGTTATTGGCTGAAGGCACAGGGCTCCATCGCAGCAGTTTGAAAAGTGTCCATCAAGCACAGCAGCTCCTCTGCTCTTTTTTTGTTTTTGTACTTTTGGTAACCTCAAGTAAAAGTACCTCGATTTAATTATACTCAAGAAAGTAGGAAAAAAATGTACTCAGGTACTGTAACAAAAAGTATTTAAATAATTAATTTCCTATACTAGAGTATACTAGAGTGGGAAATATTTTAGAAAACGTCATTAATCACAGGTCTAAATTCATCTTAAAATGAACAAATTTTGCATTGGCTGCTGTTCTGTGTTCACTAACAACAAACAAAGGCATAATTTATCCGTATTGTCCAAATAACACAATTTATTTGATTTACAAGGTCCAAATGACGGAATCCCTAAGAGGCAATGCATTATTCTAGCATTATTAAATTCTGGTCATGAGAATACAAGACAGACAAAAAAAAAATAATAACACAAGGCCTCTTAGGGCTTCTGTATCAAATTGTATAAGCCCTGCCATAAAAGAGTGAAAAGAACTGACCATAAGAGAGAAAGTTTCAAGAGAAAAGAGAAAGCCCAGTTTTTGTCATTCTGACAGCTGTTAATTTAGAAAGAAAAAACTTTATTGAGTCCAGATGGCCACAGTCAGCAAGAGAGAGAGAGAACAGAATAATCTTGCCTCAGTATGTGTATGTATCCTTTTGACTGGAATTTAAATGAGCAGAATTCAAATGGTTGTTAATTCAGCATTCTTACCAGTGTGTGATTAGTGTTGTGTTATAATGCTATATAATTACACAAGTAAACTGTTCTGAGTTGATTGTGGAACAGGTAATGAGTAGAAATGCTTAAGCATTGATTAGCAACTCATGTAAAAAGATCATGAAGAAAAGATCTGAAGATCCAGAGAAAAGCCCTATGCCTTAAAAACCAAATAGATCTCAAGATTTAACCCCATCTAACCTCATGAAGAACCACTCCCTACATACATTAGTTTACATAACACTTTTTTTTACAACACCCCTTAATATATCAGCTCCTAAAGAATGAGCAATACAAAACTGTGAATCATATATTTTACTGTAATGGTGGGCTGAATTATAGCTCTGCATTTAACCCATTCAAGTGCACGCAAACAGCAGTGAGTAGTGAACACACACACACACACAGCACACACACATTGCGAACACACAGCCGGAGCAGTGGGCAGCCAGTGGTTACAAGTCTACGTTGTAAATATATCTGGTGTATGTTGCAGTACATTGCATGTAGCATATACTATTTATTATGTACTATAAATGTAGTGTATACTATGAATTATTGCAATTCATGTATACTGTATAATTAAATGTTGGTAAAACATAATACATGTCTTGGATACTGTATGTATACTGCAGGAATTTATTATTCAGCATTAGTTATTTATTTAATTAGTCTTCACTGAAAGGGACTTCTTCAACTGTGCTGTTGCATGGCATAGTTACAGCCAAGTTGTTGCAGAGGGCAGTTGACATTAAATGTTATTGTGGGTGGCAAAATTCGGCAAATTGGTGTAAAACTAGTAAATAAGCAAACGATTAAACGTCTTTTAACTTGTGTCTGTACTTGTCCAAGTTCCAGCTGGTTAGGACAAACATCATTAAAATGATTAACATTAATTCAATTCCCGGTCTCACTTACATAGGTTAATAGTGTTGTAAACACTCATCTGTTCTGTTTGCCTGTGCTTGGATTAAAGACAATATTGATTACTTTTTTGGATATTGCCCGTTTGCAACACAATGTAAGAGAAGGCCAGACCAAGAATGGATTTGCCAGCACTGCCATTGCCTAAAGGGGTTAACATTTTTGGACTTTTCTGTTGAGTTCTGCCATCTCACTGTCACCTGCCCCTACAACGATGTCTCAGAGCCTGACCCTAATAATGCTTCTGACCATGGAGTACATGTAGAGTGTGAGGCATGGAGGAAGGCACCAACCAAAAAGTCCAGAATTGTCTGTCGTCCCAATGGCTCTGTCCAACACTTCAGAAAATTCAGAATCTTCAGAACCTCCTATGTCTCCTGAGTCTCCAAGGGTCCCACCCTACACATGCTGTACTGTTTTCTCTCCCAGTCTTCCTCTCCTGCCTCCTTTCCCTAAATTAGCCAGATCCTCAGCCCTGCTTCCACTGGTTCTTGTCAGCCCCTCAGCTCACTCTCAGTCAACGCCCATCTGGGCGCCTTGTCTTAGCACGGGACTTTCAGTCTCCAGCTTTGTTTGGACATAATGATTTCCTGTTCCAGGACTCCACCCTTAGCCCTCAAACCCATCTGCTCCTACTTGGGTCCTTGCTTTTTATCTCCACAAAGGGAGGTGGGTTCATCCTATGGGTCCACATAGTTCCCATCCTTCTGGCACCACCTAGGTCAGTCTGCAGTGCTCCTCCACTACAATATTCTCCTCTGGCTTTGCCTGGTCCCTCAGAGTCCCTCTGGCTCTGCCTGGCTCCACATTCCCCTCTGGTTCCTCCTTGGTTTTCAGTTGTCTCCGGCTATATCAAGCGACCAACAGTATCACAATGGCTCTTCGACTCTTCATCTCTACCTTAGACAAATCCGTCACTGGTTATGTCTCCATTAGTTGGCTATCTGGTGTCGCTCAGCCTCACTTCCACCAACGCTCCTCTCTCTCTGTTGACTCTACAGTGGGCTATGATCTTTGCTCTGCTTCCAGTCCTCCATCGCTGGGTAATGCCATTTCTCTGCCTGCTTCTTTGCCATCACTTTGACATCTCCGCTCCCTCTTAGGCCCCTTTCTCATCTGTTTATTCGTTGTTTTTGCGGCATAAGTTTGTGCTTTCTGAGGGGGTGGGTGGAGGTCTTTTTCAGTTTAATTGACTTTTATCTTGTATTCTTTAGTTCCTATCTCCCTTGGTTCATTTTCCTCATTTGTGGATATACTGATACAATTAGTTATTTAGTTTCATCTATATTTCTTTAATTTAGTTTGGTGTCGAGCACTTAAATTCATCCTTTTCCTTTGTTCAGTGTCCAATCTCATTAAAGTTTATTGTGTTGTATACTCCCATCTGCCTTTTGAATTTACTGGCTGTGGATTACTATTTCAGATTATGACTGTCTGCAACACATTGTGACAGTATGAATAATAATAAAAATTATTATTTAAATTCTCTAGCTGAGAAAGATTGTTGCATTTTATTTGTTTGTCATTTACTAGATATTTTTATAGAACTCTTACTGTCAACAGACTGCAGCGATTTTCTGGATTTAGCTCTTTGACTGCTGAGGTCAGGATTGTATGTCGGGCAATAGTATTTCTTGACATTGGTTGTTGCTGCGAGATTTACTCCATCTCTTCCTCCAACGAACACCAACACACATGTTCACGCTGCCCTTGCCTCTTGGCCTGCAGTGCGATTACAGTGAGTATTCAGTGAGCTCAGCAGAGCAGAGCAGGACGTATTATAAATGTTTCATTACAGCCACACACTGCTGTCTCCTCTTCGAGGGTTACCATAGCACACACACACACACACACACTTTTTGTCTTTTGCTTCTTTATCTGTCAAGCTGTCTTTTTTGTCTTTATCTTTAAGTCCTTGTAGTGTATTTTTTGAGTGCCTTTCTTTCTTTCTTTCTTTCTTTCTTTCTTTCTTTCTTTCTTTCTTCTTTTCTTTCTTTCTTTCTTTCTTTCTTTTCTTAACAAACTCTTTTGTGTACTGAAATCAAATGTATGGCCTTGGTTGTTGTTAGTGTTAGTATATATATATATATATATATATATATATATATATATATATATATATATATATATGCACTGATTTCTAATAAATAAATACATGTATAAATGATACATAGCATGTACTTTTAGCATGTTTACCTATATTCAAGGGAACATTTGGTCAAATAGAGCAAGATAACAATGCCACATTGCCACATTTTTACTTGTTACAGCATGCTCAGCTAAAATTAGTTCACACATTCGTGCATATGGTTAGGTATCTACATTAACATGACATTTGAGTGTTTCCTTGATGAGAATTGCATTTCACAAGCGGTCGGATTGTGGCTGAATCATATGTGACTAATGTGTCCACTGACACATTTACTAGAATCTAACATGGGAAATTAGGTGAACTTAGTTTCATTATGAAATATAGAAACTGTGACCAAAAAACCTTTGAATTCATGTGGTCATATAGATATATTTTCAAAAATGATACATACTACATAAAATAATAATGTTCAACAAAATTGTAAGTTATGGATGGATTGCACTAGCAGACCAACCAGCACTTAATATGGAGAATTCTATTAATATGTGGTTCTGATTGAGCAATCTGTACTCTAAAGCAACAGTCACAGGCTGTGCAGATAAGGAACTGCAGTAGACGTCTCGAGAACCTTACTTTTAAAAGCAGGAAGAAAATAAGTGCAGGGTTCCTCTTTTCTTGAAACTTACCATATTTAGCATTATTGCTCAAGTGTCCAAATACATTTTATATTACTGTACATCAATGTATGCACACACACACACACACACACACACATACACATACATACTTGCATTTGTGGTTTAGGGGACCCACATTACATAGGCGTAATGGTTTTTATACTGTATATACCATATTTTCCGTCACCCTATACCTAAACCCTTACAGAAAACTACTGGCAATTTTGAATTTCATAAAACACTGTTTAGGTTTTTTTTTTTTTTTAAGTTTTTATTTTATGGGGACACAGCAAGTGTCCTCATAAACTATTTTTACATTGTTGCACACATTATACACATTTGTGTCCACATGAACCACAAAACACTCACAAACACCGCCACTGTATATTTCTTCAAAAAGTGCATTGGGTGTTGGATTATTTTATTCATAGGGGGGGGATGTTCTGTCGGTTCACTGAAACTAAAGCGTTAGAAGAAAATCTTAAATTCTAAGGCATGAAGTGCTTTTCACCCACACACAGTCTCCAGTATGGCAGAATTAAAACTACACCCAGAGAAAGTGTCATTCTAACAGAAGGTCATCTGTAATTTTCCAGACAACTCAATACTTTCTCTTCCATTGAACATTCAGCTACTTCCTTGTATCATTTGGGTGCAAAGCTCCAAACTCTTGCGATAACATGAACATTACTTTGTTTAGAGCTCCTAAAAGTGAGCAGCAAGCACCTGGGACGTGTAAAATGTGTGCAAGTGCTTTTGGTCGCACATTCAAAATATCTTGTTTCACACACTTTTTTTCTTTTTCCGGTGTGTGCTCTACAAGAGCATTTGAAACTGTCTATTTGCATTGAGGTGCGGTGCATCCGTTCATGGTGATCGAGGGACTACCTTCTTCAAATTGACCAATGACTTTTTCTGAAATGTTTGGAATTTAAGTTGAAAACGTATGTTATATTTCTGAACATGCATTTAAAAATTTGCACAAAAACACCAGTAAGAACACTCTGGACTTGAGCCTAAGGATGGCTGTAGTTGCAGGGCTGTCATACTGTATACATAATATAATATAGATGGCCACACAGCCCATGTGTGCCAGAGGGCCTTGAAATGTTCTATAATAACTGTGTATACCATAACCCAAAGACAGTTCTCATAAAATTTACACTGGCAGTCAAGTCTGACAAATAAAATTTATTTAAGCACATAGATGCTATAGAATTTAAAACAAGAAAAAAAAATATCGATTGATCTATCTTTTTTTTTTTAATTATGTATCTTTTTTTATATTATTATTCCAAATGGAAAAGGCACATGCTTTGTGGAGTGACCCATGTTGGGAGACAGTAAAGGACCAAGTAATGCTAGAAGTAATGCATTTTAAATTTATATTTATATAAAATATATTAATATAATTATATACATGTAAATATTTGATAATTATATTTATTCGTAATTAAAGTTACTCTAATTTATTTATTATTAATTACTATTTTTATAGGTTTAACATGTTTCAGTGCAGTTACATTAGTCTTAGATCAATGCTTTGTCTGTCGCTGACAAAAATAGTCCTCCATTGATTCATTTTAAAGCATCACCAAGATGCATAATATTCTCTGCAAGACTGTCTCTCTTCCCAAATCTGGTAAAAAGCATACAATTGACTTAAGGAAATGTTTTGTAGAGGTATCAGGCGCCACTTTTCTTGTCAATAGATGACCCCGCTAGGACTCCAGTCAGTTGATATCCCAGAGTCCTCTGGTGTGGCGTCAGACAAGCGCCCACTCCGCAAACGCGACTCAGGCCAGGTGTAACAGTTTCAGCTAATTGCCTCATTAATGATTAAGAACCTCCAGCCTGCTCTAGCACTTCGCTTTGTGGGGAGCAAATTGTTCTGATTGGTTTTATGCTGTCAATTATTGATGAGACAGCAAGCTCAGATGCTAGCACTCTGCGCTTAGAAGCTTCTCAGAGAGCCATCTCCTCCATTACACTGCACTCTTCATTGCTAGTGATAAAACAAAATTCCCACTTTAATGGTAATATCCTGTCCATGGGTCACATTGAAAAGCTTGAATTTGTAGTCACAGAGGACACTAACTGAGTTCAGTGTTACATAGATACCTCTGTAGATGAATACACTCTGAAATACATGGAAGCTATTTTGAACGCCTCTATATTAAGTTTCAGATCTGGGCCTGCTCTGAGATATGCATGTTCACAAAAGCATTAGGGCTAAAAAGAAGTTCGCTAACCTCAGCTCGTTTCTTCAACTTTGAAGAGATACATTTAAACGTTTTCCTGTGGATAACATGGGTGATTAGAACTGTTGGTTACCTTTGACACTGGGATATAATGGTGCATCTGTTAGAGAAGGACAGACATAACCTTCTGTGGTTCTTAAGTGCCATTGAAACTCATTGTCTACTTTCACCGAACAAAACAATTGTCCACTACTGGGCTTTGTCTCTGTATCCTACTGAATGGTCAAAATAAATGGCATTTTAGGCAGAAAAACAGGCTCCTATGCAAAGGCTGTCAGTTGAAGGTGGTTAAATTGTACTGATGTCTGAGTCAACAGTTCAGTCCTAGTTTTATGGAATATGTTCCAAAAAAGTACTAAATTAAACAACAATATTTTTTTTCATATGAAATAACACTAGCTAGTGGTTAGCATAAGCTACCATATGTGAAATAAAAATCTGTATAAATACTTGACGTCACATTGAGCCATATAAAGTTGACATTTGGTTATTTGAAACTTTGGTCACTTATTTTAAGGTATGTTTTGTTTTGTTTTGCAGATTTTCAGACACTTCACATTATTGCCATTTTATTCGCTTTTAAGACACGCTTATATAATACCAGATTTTTTATGATAAACATTTTGATTGTGTTGTTATCTGGGCATGCAGACCCACATTCAGAATGAGAGACAGGGCAGCAGTAACATGCAGCTCTCAGTGGATGCTGATAGATTAGATCGGGGTGTCAACTTTGCTCAACAACCACACATACCATGCAGTTTTCAAATATGTCTCCAAATTACACTTGATTAGCCGTATCAGGTGTGTTTAATTAGAGTTGCACCTAAACTTTGCAGGACTCTAATTCTCACCGAGTAGAAGTGTGCATATCTTTGTAAGTGGTAGGCACAGGTGTGCATATGCAACTAAAACATGGTTGGGACAGCCAGTTAACGAACAATTAGCAAAACAACCAGTGGATACTACATACAATTTCTATTTGACATTAAACAAAAACATATGTTGTTCCCTTTTGTTTTCAAAGCACAATGTAAAATTTTAATTGCTATTTAATTAGTAATGCTAAATCCAGCATGGGTTTTCACTGTGTGTAGATGATCAACCAAATGCTCCTGGTGCTTTCTTATGAAAACCAGTTTGAAAACGTATGTGTACTCCTGTGTATAAAGCAGCCGGGTGATTATTATACTGTGGGCTGTTCAAACCAGACAGGAGATTAACAAACCGGTGTGTGTTGCACGATTCATTCATACCTCTTTGCAACTTGATTGATTCGTATGGAACTTTTTTGGTACACTCAAAAGCTTGTTTTCTTAAAGTAGCGGTTACTGTACATGCAGTGCAAACATAAGAGTTTTTGCTTTAATGGCTCCACCCACATGCAGGAAAGTGTGGAGAAGCATGAATCATCCAGCTGTAGCCTTCTTATCATTCCCAGACGTGCCTTTTGGATGCAGCTATGATTGAATTCAAAGCATACAGTGTTTAGACTATAATACTGTTATGAACTATAGTCGCAGCTATGCTTTAAAGCTTACTATTTTAACTACATAAATTTATTCATTTGTTTTTGTTTAAAATGCCTAATGGTAAGATAGACTAGACTATTTGTATACATTTCATTTTAATTAATTATTTAAATTGAAATTGGACCAAACATGTCTTGCTCATCTTCTTTGTTTACCTAATGTCTCTAGCAACACCTGTGTTTTTTTAGATGATTTTAGATATGATTTTTAGTGTTCATTTTGGATACTTTCCATTAGTAATGATTTATTTTGAACACGATTATTTTTTTTTTCTGAAGGTCCACTTTAGACATTCTACTAACTACCATACCTTTTGTAACTACATGCCAACTTAATTCTCATTCATTTGCAGCTACATGTCTATAACTCACAGAGTAGATTGTTATATATAATAAATTGATGTAGCTGCAAAGTTGCTTACTGTAGAATGTCTTCAAAGTGGACTATCAATATATAGTGTTACCCATTATTCAATATCAGAAAGAAATATCTGCCAATCATCTAAAACTGATGCTATAAATTAATTGGATTTTAGGACTATTGCTAATGGAGAAATACAAGTACTTTTAAAAATTAGAGCAGAAATGCAATAGATGGGTGTAAAGATGTTTTGTAGGACACAATAAAAATGATAATGCATGTGTAAACTGCTTTTGGCATTCACAGTGATTTTTGTTTGAGAGGTGTTTGTGAAGGATTTTAGTAGTGGCCATTAATCACAATGCTGATGAGTGTTTCCAGTGGTGTGGATTTAATTGAATCTGAAAATGGCTCTACCTCTGCGGTGACTGCTGTCGCTCCTAATCTTGGTGTGATGATGGCCCACTCACACTCACAGGGTGGTCACCTACTTTTGGTTTCTTCTGAACAAACGAAAACCTAAACAGCCGTGACTCATTTTACATCACTGGCAATCTCACCCATAGAGGTCTCATGTGTCCACGCACACAATTACTCATCTATGTCTCTTCCTCTCTTCTTCCTTCTTTTTACTCTCCTTATTTTCCCCTGCTGCAGATATCCTGGTGGCAGCTGATGAGACGACTCTCAGCACAAGGCCTTCCATAAGCACAAGACACTCAAACTCTGAAGACGATGCAACGAAATCGCATCCATAATTCCCTTCTTCCCCTGGCACTGTTCTTAAGGAGCCGAGTCCTTTGATAAGATTCCTTTTTTCAGCTGCACCCTGCAGCTTCTTTTTTCACAAATAAACATATCAAATGGAAGAAAGAATGGAAACGTGACAGCAAACTCTTAAAGCTGAAAATGGCCAGTCTTATGGAAAGGATGTTATTCTGCTGTTGGAAACATACTTTCTGTGCAGGTGAAAAGGAAAAAACAACAACAAAAACAGTGCATGTTATGATTAGTGATCAGCAGACATTGCTTCAGCAGGGGCCACACTGCAGCATCTTTTGTAGTTGACTTTCTCCCAATATTGTACTATCACGAGCTGGTATAGGCTATACTTCAATTGGCTTTGTTAGTTAATTAGAAACTGTAAAATTTTTATTTTATTAATTTTTCTCCCTTCATTTTTTTCCTATCAATCCCAATGTTATTTATGTATCTGATAGTTTACATTAAAGCTTGTGAATCTATAGCAATACAGCAAATTGGAGCAAAAACTTGAAGTGAAAATGAACTAGTTCTCTGTCAAGCAAAGTAATGTAGTTTTATTTCTGACAGTAAATATTTGCACCATGTACACATCTAATGATCACTTCAATGATTGTCCAAACCTAGGTTTGGGAGGAGTCTAAACATTCAATCCTGTCGAGCATCAATATAAGTGTATAAGTAGCGGCCATTGTGCTGTCCCAGAGGGAATTCTTCCAACATCCTTCTGCCTCCCTTCTATGTTTATTTCCTTCAGCTCTCCTTCAAACCATACAATTATAGTGGGGATTCTAACTCAGAACTCAAGTTGGGATGACTTTTAAGGGCCTGACGATAGAGTGGGGCCCCAGAAGGGGAAACGCATCAGCGAAAAGGGAAGGCACCAAACAAGCATATACTAGTGCTGTCAAAGGATTAATAATGATTATAGTAATAATAATGAAATAAAGTTTTATTATGTATTATTTATTATGTATATATAAATATATACAAACACATACAAAGTATATATTTTAGAAATATTTACATGTATTTGTATGTCTAGATTTATATTCATAAATGTATATTATAAATACATTTTAATATCTAAAAATATTTTTTTCTGAAATATATACATGCATGTGTTTTTTATATATACATAATAAAAATATAATCATTTGACAGCACGGATAATAACAATAATAATATTAATAATCACATATATATCAGTTTAATTCTATTATAGAGTATGATACGGACACCTTAACTTTTGGAGTTTTCCTTTCTTTTCTTTCTTTTTTCTTAACTCATCCTTTTGCATGTGAAAAAATAAAAGAGCTTTTGTGTGGCCCTCTATTACCCTATGACTGACTCCATTACCCTGCATTAGATGGATGTGGGTGATTTTGACCTCCTGGAGGAGAATCCTCCAAAAACAATCTGAATTCACTCATCTCTGGGACAGTGGCTAGTGCTGGGGAATGGATGACCATCCTTGCCTTTCTGAGTTTAAGCAACGGAGCCCAATTTTGTAAAGAATTAGGTTGAGTGCACGAGCATTACAAAAAAACTTGGCTGGTTTCTGCAGACGTGGTGTGTTTGAAGACATATGAAGTGCACGCAAACACGTGAGACAACTTTCCAAGGACCTTCATCAATCACCAACACCTTCTCCTTCCTTTTTGTGAATTGCATATCTTTCAAAGACCAACCCAGCCAATCCACTAGCATGTCCACACACACCACACGAATATACACTTCCGACTGAACTGATGATGCTTTGGCTGGGACCACAGCTTACTTAAATGATGGAGGAGATTGAAAAAGTTTTGCTTGTGTATATAATGTAAACTATTACCAGTAGCTATCTGCATGCTGATGCATAGCTGAAAGAGTACTGAAAGATTGGTCAAAGGCAAAACTGCATTCTAGATTTCATGTAGCCTCTCCTAACAGCACATAGGGAAATGTGAAGTGGGCATTCTTAATTAACCAGTAGCACACAAAATGGTGTGGGGCAGCTTGCCAAAAGCCATCTATTTTTCTTGTGTCACAAGGAATTTATACATCTCAATGAGTCACTTGCTAGTGCCAGCTAGTTTGCTTTGAGAGTGAATGTTCGGTCTCCACAATGGACTGCAGGGAATCAACAAACTGGAGGTGTTCTAATTCACAGCTTTGACCATTCTACATCACGAAAAACATCCATGATTCACACTGTACCTTACTATACCGGACATGATTAATACAGCCCAATTTTTTTCATTTACAAAAGATCCATATTCTTATGATGATTACAATACATGACAGTTCATATCATTTTACACATACTGTTTTCATTTGAGTGGCGTGAAAAAATACCATAAAATCAGTCCAGCTTGAATTCTATCATTATGGCATTTATTAAATAATTTCTAAAGATTTATTTTTACATTTATATATATTTTATCTTATGGTCACCTATAATAGCTAAATTATCTGTAACTCTAATGACATCACTAGTAATGTTTAAGTTATTTTTTTGATTACTAAGGAACAAAATGAAACATGCTTTTCAAAAAAAAAGAAAAGGGGAAAATTTTATTATTTTATTATTAAAATTTTATTACTAATATTTAGTATTGCTTTCAAAGTGCTATGCTATGTATGTATATAATGTGGCACTGTAGCTAAACATCACGTAAACAGACAGGCTACATAATGGTATTGTTCACTGTGCAAAACAATAGGCTGTTAGTATAAGAAGTAGATTAAAATGATGGATATCCTGATGCCAGGGAAGGGATTCTAGATGCATTGTCCAAATTCAGATTGGACTATACATCTAAATATCCCCCCACCCCCATGCTCTCTCTATCACTGCACGAGCCCAGATCACCCATTGCACACTCATACACAAACATGCACAGCCCTTCCATTTAATCAAGATCGGGCCACCTCTCTCCTTCACAGACATGCAAGCTGTCAGGCCAGAGCAGCTCATTAATCTCCAGCCAGGAAAGCAAGAGCAAGTGGGGAATCAGGCCGAAGTTTTTTTTTTTTTATTATGTAGAAAAGAGGGGTCAAGATAATAAGGGCTTTCCCAATGACAGGCAAGACATAAGAGATATTGTAAGAGTCTCCAAAATTGCACCAGTTTGGTTCAGGGGTTCCAAAAAAATAAAGTTGCTTTTTTCCCCTCTCTCTCTGAGCATGCAGAAAATAGAAAGGAAAACCTCACCGGCTTTACCTATGCCAGTGCCTTTAAGGATTAAAATCATTGATTATTCAGAAATAACATGAGCTGATTTTTAGCACTTGAAACAGTAGACTGTGACTCCAATCACAGCTCGCACAGTATTACCATATTGTGCAATACCGTCTAGCATTTTGGATTAATGTGACATTGTAAGCTTGGGTTATCATCTTATTTTACACAACTGTGATCTATAAGATGATTAGCAGATATCATCAGGTTAATCAGTTAGAGATATTGCTTCAGTTTGCAGGAATGTGATCTGATGTTAATTGTATATGCTTCAGCTATACACAAACATTCTCATGCCATGTTTGTTTGAGAAATTGATTTTCTGTAATAAGCCTTTATAAATTGTAGTTTGAACTGTAAAGATTATGGCCTGCTTCAGGGGGTAAAAGTGATTACTCATGCAGACCATTATGTAGTACCAACTGCTCCATGGTGATGGATCCTTCCAAATCTCTTGTCTTAATGAACACCCTCAAAACTTATGTATATGTTAAATGAAACAAGTAAATACAACAAAAAAAACAATGTATATAGTAAGTAGACACTCAGTAGGGATGTGCAGAACTTTGTGAACAGGGCACAGACCACTTAATGACAATTGAACCTGTTTTCCTGTTTTATACCAGGCCCAAGACCTGCTAACTTTTCTGTTTTTGATATATTGATATGTTGCTGAAATCATGACTGCTGAGTAGAAACCCAAGTTAGCCAAACGGAATTCAAAAAGAGCACTCAATCTTTGAGGCTGTTAACCCTTTAAAGATGGGAAGATGGGATAAATCATCCAGAAGCTTTAAGAAACTGAAGCAGTAATCATCTAAATGCTTAATGTAAGCAAATGTAAATGCTCATCCTTCTATGTCTGTCTCAAAGAGGTACAAGCTTTTTCCAGGAAGTATAATTGGATGATTCTTTTAGGAGGGGCTTCCTCTCAAAATATCAAGAAGCAAATAAAAGTAAAATGAAGTAAGTGATAAATTGTCTGGGGACTGGAGACAGGTGGATTTCAGCTTGTGCCATTTCAGTAAGCAGCCTGACACCTTAATTCCGTTGATGTTCTCCAGTGCCTGCTCATTGAGAGATTCAACTTTTCCTTTAACATAAAAAGGAGGATGTCTTATGCTGTAAAGAGTCATCCTACTCTTTACGCCAAAGGAGAAGTCACAATATAAAATGTTTTCTTTTCCAAATTACAAAATGCAAAGCACAGCTCATTCCAGAACGCCTGGTCCAGAATACTAGTTGCTGTGCATCTTTGTAAACACCAACCCCCTATGGAGACCAATCTCATCCTAAAGAAACTAATGAAATCTAGCATATTTTCAGCCACCAGAGGTCAAGCTATAATTTTCATTTTTTAAGCACTGACGCTTGGGCACAATTAAAAATCATTGCTCCTGTTGTAAAGCTGTCTCTCCAGGGGCCCGCTCTTTCAGCCAAGGTTAATTAGTGTTTTCCCCATTATTCCAATTTTAGTGTTAAAAGTGTATATTACACAGAGGTCTGTAGTCTGGCTTTGATGAGGTATAGATGGGTGCAGGTCATATCCTAAGGGCAATGTAAGCTGAGAAACAGCCATTGTGTCACTGGTTTGGAACACCACTTGACTGGAGTGACCCATGCCACCAATAAGTTTTATTGGATATCACATCACCATGCCCCTTTACAAACATACAACCTTTGATTCTCCCATGGAGACTGGCAAATTATTGTAAATCTGGTAAGGAAAGGTTGAGGAAATGTTGAGGTGAAAAGAGGTTGAGATGAATTGCATGTTCATCATAAAGCCTGTCAATAAAAAAGCAAAACATTGGCTTTGCTTTTTGCAATAATTAAACCCCTTGTGGAATTTGCCATTGACTAATGTTACAGCATTATCTCAAGGGTTTGTTAATCAGTGTCTTCCATATACAAATGTGCTGCACTCTAATGCAATCTTCTAGACTATTTGTTCTCTGGGATATGCGGTAAACTGTATCTCTATGAAATCTTCATTTATCCTACTTTTGGAGACATAGAGCCATATTGTCCTTTTTGAGTATGTTTTATATGCTAATACTAGTTAGAGCAATACCTTACAATCCAGGGTCTAGCAGATCACAGAAAGGAAGCCCTTGTCCATATGTCTTCTAATGATGATTGGAGATGGTATGTGTTGTTCTGGTTGACATGTTCCAGACAAGGAGGCAGAATCCTCTATCAGTGCTCTTAGGGGTTTGGCTTTTGGTTTGAAGGTTTCATTCACTCTCTTTCACATGCATGTCCTGTGTGTCCTTTGAACTGCATCAAGCAACCTTTCCATCTTTGCAAAAATAGAACAAAAGCCAAATAAAGAAGCAAAACAAAGCAGGAAAAGGGAAAAGCACTCTTTCATGCAGGTAATTGTAAATAAGTGTATGAATATGACACAACTATGCATGTTGATACATTAGCAATTTGTTCAGGTACTTTTTTATTTATTTTTTTTGTAATCCATCCAAAACTGTAAAATGGCATGTATGGAAAAACATTAAAACAGCACTGAAATGACCGTGTGGGAGAAGGAAGGAGGGTAAATCAGGCAGTGTTTTTTACATAATGATTAATTTATTTAATTTGAATGTATTGATAAATGACTGGATGAGTGATTATCTGTTTTAGTTTATCAACATTCTGTCAAATGAAGTAAAACGAGTTTGAGTCAAAACAAAATCTAATGTCTGTTATTTATTCTTCTGGGTTTTGGAATGTTGAGGTCTACAAGAAGCCATTCAAACATGTGATACATCTTGTAATTTTGGATCAGTAGTTGTAATCGTCCTTTAATGTGGTTCAAATCAAGCCAGATACCCTTGGACTGCCTTGTTTATTTTTTGCCAAACATACTAATGTCTTTGTTTGCTTGTTTGATTTTTTAATAAATTAATAAACTAAAATAAAAATATCTTACAACTTATAAAAATCCTTAGGGTCTTCAAAGTCCATTTTCATAACATCAACATTTAAATCATCATGTATTTGGCAATACGCTCAAAGCATTAGAAAGCTGAGACTTCATATGAGACACAAAAATGGGAATTCATCCCAACAGACTCTTTCTCCTATATCCAATGACAGTATGTGAGGATTTTTATTAAAATATTGACAATTGTGTATATATGTTTTAATTGCATAATTACTGGGCTTAAGAATGTGCATTGCCTCAATCATAACCATGCCTGATATCTTTCATGAATGAAGTGAAAATCTGTCACCTATTTTTTTTTGTTTTTCTTTATATTATTCTGATTTTATTTGTATTATTTTGTTTATTTATTTATGATTGGGAGAGGGGTTGGTTGTGATTATAACAAAACAGAAATGGAACGTTTTTAAAATATGTCACAAATTATTTAGGTTTAATAAACAATTATTGTAAAAATAAACTGTCTTTTTTATGATTCTGTTTTAATAAACTGTGCAGTAAAATACAAAGTGCAATAAAAGTCTCGCACTTACATGCGCAACACTGGCACTGAAAGAACAGTTGAAACGCAGCCTTATGATGACCATTGTTTTGCACATATGTTGAACATATTCCTGTATCAGCAGCAGCATTCTTCTTCCAATCAGATTTTAAGGACACAGAAAGAGGCAATATTTCTTAGACATTAATGTTATTCTGTGAGCAACAAATTATGGTAGTTTGGAAAAGGGCAGGCCCAAGCCTTTATGGGGCCCTCAGTAGAATTTTATTTGGGGCCCTCAAGTGCCACTCAAATGACAAAAGCTTGTTTATTTATACAAATATAACACACCCAAGATAAATTTTTTGTTGTAGTGTTACTTACATTATATTGTTTGCCTTCTATGTTTTTACTTTATTGTAGCAGTTGCAAACTTACAAGTGTGGTCAGGTGTTAATTTGCACTTAACCAGCAGGCAATGCATTCACAGAACATAAATATTAATCAAAGTAGTAATTGTATTACAAGTTGTATGGTTTTGTAATAAATTTTAAATAGTAGAGAGCGTCTGTAAAACAACATCTCTTGATCTATATTTAGCTAATTGAGGCATAATGATATTGGAATATAACAGCACCCAAAAAGGTAGGCTAAGTTCTGTCTCTATACAGTTCAATGTAAATAACGGAATGACCACAGTTATCTAACGATGGCCCTCCCACAAAATCCCCATGTTTTGAGACCCCCACAATGTGACCGATTTAAGCCTTTGACGTGCTACGCTTTAGCCGGCTCTGAGCTAGAGAGAGACAAGCTCAGAGAAAAAATAACTCAAGTGACATGGAAAAAATAAAAGAGGTGTATAGCTTATGTAGCTATTTAATATTGTGATTTCATATGATTACCATTGCCCATCAACATAATGTGTCACAAATTGAATAAATAAAATTTAATTTTCTGTAGGCTACTCTCGGGGGCCTCAGGTGGCCACAGGGCGCTTAGTTTGCTAATGCCCTGGGTCGGTTTAACATATCCAAGGTTTAGTACAATCATGGTGACCACAACCATACACACATCTGCTGCCCAATTAAAGACAACAGTCTGGTGCTTTGATTTTGGGCATATTTCTAAGTTTAGTGCATATGTGCGTTTCAGCCATAGTACCTGCAGTGGGCCAAACCTCAACTTCAGTAAGTCTTTTAAAATACCTTCTGTTATGCACACACACACATTTGCCATCACCTTAACAAATAAGGACATCACTCTTGCATATCACCATGTTTTACAAAAACCTTCACATTTGACCTTGACTGATCACAGCCAGTGATGGTCGAGCAGACTGAAGGACAAAACAAACACACACAGAGACTCTTTCTGCAATGGTTCTATTGACAGGACCCAGTGAAGCAGACAGGCAAAAAGCCGCTGGACAAGAAACTTTGGAGCATCAGACATTACCCTCTCAAACAACAGTCCACTTACTACAAAAAACCATGCTGTGGAGGAAAGCTATAACCAGGTGGTGAATCTGAATCAGCAAGGCATATATTTATACAATGGAGTGAACCTTAGGAAGCTAAGAATGTGACTGCGCCATTGTGCAGCTAATCACAGCCCTCCATCCTGTTTGTTAATGATTGTGTGAAGGTTATCAGACTCAAGAGCTATTAATTAAAAGCTTATTTTGTGTAGCCAGAAATACTGAGATAAATGTGTTTGTGAGTTTAAAGTACTTTAAGGACATGTTCAATTGGATCAATTTGAAACATCACTAACAAAGCCAATTCAAGTTATCAACTTGATGTCAGCTAGTCTGTTATTAGTGTTTGATCGATTGATCGATTGATTGATTGGTTAAAAGCATTGTTGTAAGGAACTACTAATAAAAGAGTGCAAAAAGAAAGCATCTTAGTTAAGTATATTTTAATGAACTTATAGATAGCCTTGTAATTAAGCTCTCTATCAGTAATGTAAGTTTATTTTATATTTTAAAACATGTTTACCATATCACACTATCAACTGATATATATAACGCTAACAACGTGTACATTTTTGTTACATTATGTATTTAATAATATCATTGTTTCCAATATGTCAGAACAAGAGCTTGAAATTTGCACATATATTTACATGTAGTCATTTAATAGATGTTTTAATCAAGAGTTACTTACAAATGACAACAATAGAAACAATCAAACCAACAAAAAATTTATAAAAAAAGATGGCTAAAGACTCGATTGCTTAGATTGAGTTGGGCAAATCATTCCACCTGCAGGGAACAGTTAAGGTGAAAGTCTGTGAAAGTGATTTTGTATACTAAACTATAGTGCACTGTTTGCTTGCAGAGCACAAGTTTCTGGAAGGTACACAAGTCTGAAACAGTGAATTTAGGTAAATGGGTGCAGAGCCAGGGGTTCTTGTGAAGTTTGAAGTCACATTAATTCTGGTTTAGTTGTAGAGGTTTGATAGAAATGGCTGCCAGACCTTCCAAGAAACCACTGCAATAATACAGACAGAACGAGAGCTTGAACCAAGAGTTCATGTAGAATATTCCGAAAAGAAAGGCGGTAATCTCCTAATGTAGTATAAGGCAAATCTACAGTACCTGGCAGTTCTAACAATGTAGTATGTGAACGTCAGCTGAACATCAATCAGAACTTCAATGGTCTTATAGAGATGGAGAAACTATGATGAAGTGATGGGCTGGCTGAAACCACAAGCAATTTTGTTTGGGCAAGGTTAAATGGACAGTAATAATCCTTCATCTAGCAGGAAATGTTTGTTGCACATGCTTAGACGTGAGCAGCTATCAGTGGATCATCAGAATGGAACTGGATGTAGAACATAGCATCATCAGCATAGCAGTGATATGAGAAGCCATGTTTCTGAAAGAAAGAAGCTATTTATGCCATGTAGACAGAGAAGAGAATTGGTCCAAGAACCTTAAAACTCAGTAGCTAGATGTTGCAACTTGGACACCTCCTCATCTAAGATACTTACCACTATAGTGTGGATCCTGAGAAGCCTTGTTGCAAAAGGTTGACAGGAAGATCTTGTGGTTAACCGTGTCAAAAAAAAGGAAAAATATGGCACCTGCTCAGATGACAACATTTTTGGATGTGATTTTAGGCAGTGCTGCAATCCACATTTATCCATACAGAGGTGCAAGGTCAATGCTGTTTTATTTGTAAACATTACGGGGACCAAAAGTTAAATATATTAGTTTCAGCTAAATAAATAATACCAGAAAAAAATTGTTATTGTGACTGCAGGCTGCATTACTTTTCAGTAAACGCCAATGTGACATGCCGTAATTAGCAACTCTCCAGTTACTCTCTTCCTGTCATGTCTTGCATTCTGGCAATACATGCGCATACTCTGTCTGATTACTATTTAGTCGATGAACTGGTATATCATGGAAGAGAGATCTTTTTAGCCACTACAGTTCCCACCAGCACAGATAAACAAAGCATGAGTGACATTCTCTCATCAGTCAAGGTACTGCCACGCTCCCTTGCCAGATAACATCAAGTGTGCATGTCAATTGCCAAGTGCTGTCTGTCACACTTCAGTGATAACACAACAGCAGGAGTGTGTTTGTGTATGTGTGTGTGTGTGTGTGTGTGTGTGTGAAGTGCACAGTCTCTGCTGGTGGTTTAGCAGAAAGCACTTGAGTATAAAATGGTTCTGGTCTCTAAGATTAGAGCCTCATTCAATGATTGTATTGTATGTACTGTTTAAACAGCTGTGTTCCTGGTAATGGATATCTTTGTAAAGAGCATGCAATGCTTTAGGCAATAAATTAAATTAAACTGATGGAATCATCTGTAAAACTTTCTACTACGAAGCACATATTTAAAATACATACGTTTATGGTTCCACTTTATATTAATTGGTCCCAATATCTATGTATTTACATAGTAATTAGACGTGTACATGGTATGTAACCACAGTGTAAGTTAACATTGGTATATAGCATCTAAACCTGTGATCGTTCTATAAGTACACACATGTAACAACACAGTGAATGGTATGTATATGTACAAATGTGTAACAGGTCATTGGTAACAATTTTTTTCAGTAATGAAAGCACAAATGTGTAACGGGACTAACATGGCAGTGGACGGTAAGTTAGGCTTTGCATATCAATTGTGGTTGGTGTCAGAATGTTACACTTTATATTAAGTGGACACAGCTGATATAAAGTGGGGACGAAGGTTATTTTTAAGGCATTACAATGAATGCATAATGCATTATAAGAAACCTTATATGTTATATGTGTATTTATGCTTTGATTTGCAGAAACAGTGTATCTTTCCATTGAATCTAACACAGAACTGAGTATGTGTGTCCTGCGGTCCAAATGGTTTTTGAATAAAGTCATTATTTAGATTTTTCATGCTGATTAATGACAATTTTATTTTTTTATGTGTAGTAACCCTTTAATAATACCCTATAAATGTTTTATAAATATGAGCTTTATAGTGTTACAGAATCATTAAATACATCAAAGTAGCTCACTAGTTTAATACAGATGATCCTTTTCCAACCTTCAAAAATGTCCAGATTAAAAATTTTGAGAATTGTGATACTTAACCTGCATTAACCTGTCTGTCCATCAATCACAAGAATGATACTACTGTTTAATAAAGTTAATAAAGGATCAAGACTGCCACATTTTGTGTAAGTACGTCCTATAAGGAAATGCATTAGAATTTCTAGTAGCATTAGAAATTGGTTTAGTTTTAGTCTTACAATATATTTACAATAAACAATGAACTAGCATTTAACACCAAGCATATCATTGTTGGAGTTGTAATAAATGACTCCATGCAGAATGGCCTCTGGCTTAATTTAAACTCAAACTCAACTCACTGAGCCAACAATGAATTAATGAAGATTGTTATAATGTGAGACAATTCTGAGGTTGAATCTTTGAAAGAAACAATTTATTTGAATCAGTTTAAGCTGCATGCTGACACAAGACATGATTAAATACCAGCATCCTTAAGGATTGTTGTTGTTTACTTTCGTTTGGTGTCAGCTGCTGCTGCAGCTGCAGATGATGATTAAAATTATTGAAGCAACATTACAATAATGCTTTCTCATCAGTGAGCTGCAGTGTGGTGATATTTATGTCCACAGTCTTTTATTCACAGGATTTTACTTCACTACAAACTAAGAAGGACAGAGAAAGATTTTTAACCGTGAAAACTATATTAAAACAATTTTGTTTCTCAAAACACATTTTGAGAGCTCAACTAAATTTATCTTAAAACTCACCCATCATTCATTTTATTTGGTAGCCTTGCAACAATGCCACATTATATCTCATCTTATGTCAAGTGTGACATCACTCACTTACTTCGAAGCTATGAGGATACTTTTTTGTCTTAAAATAAATCAATAATAATATAATTTATTCCCAGAACATAATCAACGCAATGAGCATTGTTTACATTCCGCATGTGCATGTTTTTAGTGGAACATAATCAATGTTTTTAGGTTCTGTAGAAAGCATGTGCATGCTGAATGTAAACAACGCTCATAGTGTTGATTATTGTTTTCTAATTTATTATGTAACATTTAACATAATAAAGGACATCACAAAATAAAATGTTATCCAAAAGAAATATAACTGTAATTTGTTACTGAGAAGAGCAAAAGTGTAGATAATTACTTTTATGAAAATGTTAAATATTACAAAGGGGGTTACGAATGAATATTTTCATAATATATTTTCATATTTCATATTGATTGACTCCAATATTTCTGTCAAAGATCTGCCAGGCTCCACCACCACCCAATCATAGCACACACCCTCACTCGAGTGCTAATCAGTCACACCTGCACCTAATTCATCCAGCAATCAACCACCACATAAATGATCACAGCACTCTGCACACAGAGTCCAGTCTCGTCTAAGTGGACACAGCATCTCTCTCCTAAGGGTTTGCTTACTATTCCTTACCTGATATACTCACCCCTGTGATTATCTTCTGTTCCAGTGTCTCCAGAGCCTCCTGTCGTCATCTGTGTTTATGTGGTGTGTGCTGCAACGATTCCCAGAATGCTTCAAGATAAAAAGAATCCAGTCACATACTCTCTCATCATTCTACATACCAATCTGCTAAAATCTGGACTCACCTTTATCCATTGCCTCATTGCTCATATCTCATCTGTGCTTTAAATAAACATTGTTATATCTTACTTACCCCCTGTGTCAGTCTGCTTCTGTGGCAGTTTCAGGAGTATTTGATAACGATTTTATTTTCTATTTGTGTTTCTGTATATTAACTTTATTTTTCCTTTTTAAAGGTGTCATTGTATTCCCACAGGTTGATACGATTCTTTAGGGTCATAATAAAATGCCTATGACATGATTTTCAGTAGTAGTTTATTTATTTTTACCCTTTTAAAATCAGCTTTGTTTTCATCAAAACATTTTAGTGTGTGTTGCTTTAAATGCTAATGAGCTCCTCTGACCCCACCCCTCTATTCTATGGGGTGACAATGTCAATTTCATGAAACTATTTACTTTAGTTTCAACTCACTTACTAGCACATGCTAGGAAAGCTATCGTGAGGAGGGGCCTGTGCAGAAATACATCATTATTTTTAGCATTGTAGGATGGATGTGTACACAGCGTCTTATAGGTTGCTCAGAGAGCAATGAAATTTTTCCCCTTTCCCTTGTAAAGAAATTGTACCCACTCATCTGCCCTTCCAGATTGAAAGAGCACAAAACCTGACTGTGTTGATTCTCATTATGTCCCAGCTCAGCAGCTCCTCCAGCCTCTTGATTAGCCATGCTGTACAAGCTGCTGTCTGGAGCAGGATTGTGATTGTCCATGAAGTTTGTCCATGAAGCATCCATCCCCAAAAGTCCTGCACTATTTCATGCTCCCCATGGTCCTTACTTAGATCAAAAATGATCCCAAAGGCTACTGTAAATAGAATGTAGTATATTGAGCACCGCAAAACTATTCCCTTGCCAAGTTTCTACCAGCTGGTTGAGTAATCACATAATGAATGGCAGATTTGCAAAACAGCTAATGTTTATAACACCTGCAGGCACATAGAAGAAGTCCGGGGCAAAATCAATCAACTGATGTGGGACAGAGCCATGGGTGTTCTCCAAATAAAGCCAATCAACATGATGACCCTTCATGTTCTTTTTTTGTTAGCTAGATCTTGTCCCAGATTGTTGTGGCATGCTTTGAACACCCTACGAAACCTGGGTCAAAAGGTGTTGTTGGAAAAGCTGGTTGTGGCAAATGACCAGGAGACAGAGGGGATGCTGACTACCTGTGCTGGTAAAATGTTTTCTTATATACACCCCAAAGGTCTTCTTTTGCATTGCCAACAAACCACTCAACTTGTCTTCAAGCGAGTCTCTTGCATCCTTGAAAGGGTCTTTAAGGAATCTTAAATGCTGGCTCTCTTTCATCATCTTCCGCTTTCTAATGTGCATTGCTTTTCTAAGTTAAGCCAGCTGACTCTTGATTTGATTCCACAGGACTTTACAACCTTCCTTCTCACATTTTGCTGTCTTTCTCCCTGCCTTTTGCTGAGCTCTTCACTCTTTTACAAGCTTCTGCTCACGGCTTTGGGCTTTGGTGTCTTTCTCCTTGCTTCACCAAATCTCTGAAGGCATTCATTATAGATGATCTTACAAAAGAGACAAATGTTGCTCTTTGAGTTCCTTTCAGAAAATTATTTGTGAGCATTAGTTCCAAGTCATCATCCAGCTTACTCCATGCTGTTTCATTCTTTGTCTTTGGCCCCAGAATTGGCTTCTTCCTTCCTGGTTTTCTTTCTTTCCTTTCATTTTCTCCTACCAGGACCTTTCTGAGGTTTTAGAACTCACCTGGCAAGTTGTGTTTTAGAGTTCTGATGTACTGTAACTGTCTGCCACATTAGGCATAGTAGCTCAGTGGTGCTCAACCTAGCTCTGTGCCATTCTTGCCTCATCTCACGAATGCAATGAGATTGCAATTTCTAGCAAGGGGACACTTCATTTTGCTTTGATTAATTAACTATATAGTATGTATGTATGTATATATAGTTAAGTAATTTTAATTTTAATTGTATGTTAAACTGAATATTCTAAAAAGCAGCCTATTTTGCAAAGCTTGCCTACTTTGCAAGATAAATTAATGGTATAAAAATCTCTTATATGTAAATGACCATGGAAAAAAAAACTTTTTAACAAGCACAGGATTGGATGTCTATTATCACTGCTGTGAATAAAGATAAATGTATACAAAATTAATTACAATACCGTAAAAAAAAGTAATTATGTTTACAAAACTTAAACTTTTTAGTATATTTATTTTCAGGTATTATGTTGTGGCAATGTGGTTAAAAGGTGATTTTGTTACTCTAGAACAGTGGTTTTCAAACCTGTCCTGAAGGCACCCTTGCCCTGCACATTTTATATGTTTCCCTTATCACATATACCCAGGTCTTGCAGTCTGTACTAATGAGCTGATGAGTAGAATCAGATGTGTTTGATGAGGGAGACATAAAAAACGTGCAACGCAGGGCTGCTTCCAGGAAAGATTTGAAAACCACTGCTCTAGAATCACATCAACACGTTTTTTTTGTTTTGAAGCAGTGAGTATTTAAAATTTGACAAATTGGCCCCAATGATTTTCATTGGAAACGCACTATGTCTCAGTACAGATATACAGAGAGCAGCACATGAACTATGCATTTTATTTCGTGAAGCCGCATTCTATTTTAAGAGCGAGAAAGACAGAACAACACCCACACAAATGACAAATTTTTCCGATATAGAGGGTAAAAGCCTTCTCACACTGAAACAAAAGAGACTGACTAAAATCAAACATGTAGTAAAACCAGTTCAAAGCACTTTTGCATTTGTTCTTTACTTCATTGTTTAAGATATGAGTCATTAAAACATATCAAAGTATGATAAAAAAAAAGTGCCAAAAGCGAGGAGGATGTCTCCGTTCTCACAATTTTATATTTTCCCACAATTGATTTGTTTGGTGTTATGTAAAACGAGTTACATTCTTTTATGTAGTAGCTGTCGTTAGAAGAAAAAAATATTAAGAATGTGACATCTGTGACAAAGTTTAAACATTTTAAGAAAACTTAGTGTAGATAGACTGCCGCTTGCTTTGTAAACCTTATCACTACCAAGGCTATGACACTGAAAATTACTAACAAAGCTTTGTGAATTATTTTATTATTATTATTATTTTATTTTATATTTAATTATGTATTTGTCTTGTTGTTGAGTCTTTTTAAATTTTTCTTTTCTTGTACTGATCATGCTTCATGTTGAATGTACACGAGAATAAAAACAAAATAAAAAAAACCTTAAAACTATATATATATATATATATATATATATATATATATATATATATATATATATATATATATATATATAATTTTAGGCCATGATATACATTCAAGTGAGATCAAAGTAAAGCGAAACTTTGAAATCTGTGTCTCATGGCCACAGTATTTTCACACCAGACATGTACAATGGGGCTTTCGATTGGTTGCCCCGTCAACTGCTTTTCTCACTACACAAACGAGCTGAACTTCAGGACCTCCTTTTCCAAGAAATAGATCAGTCTGCTGACAACATTACGCACATTGTAATTCAATGATTATGTAAATATGTCAAGCGAGACCATTCGTCATTAAAAAGAGTGACATTATATGACTTTATAAAATGAATAACCACAAAACCACAAATTCAATCAGTTTCCATTTCACATTCTAATTTAGGTTAAAGTTTGCCATCTCTTATTTAAAAATGTACACGAAAAAAGACAGAAAAGTCAAAAGATGAACTCAGTATTGACAATGTTACGTAGTAATATGGGATTACAAATTCAATAATATGTTTAAGATATGCTAAACCTATTCACTGGCATAGCATCACATAAGAAAACTAAAGTAAAATACATTGTATTTATCATTTATGGTAAAGATGATGACATCAGATGAACGATTCTGAAATAACGTCTTGTAGGAAGAGGTTCCTGTCAGTTCCTGTCCTCTTATTGTAAGTCAAATGATCCTGATTACTGAGATTCTCACCTTTTGTTTGTAATGGTTCTTAGTGCCTCAGCCCCAGTATTTGAGTAGTAATGCAAGTTTTTGTTGTTGTTGTTTTTTTTTGGTTTATCAGTTTTGGGGGTTATTACTGCATACTGTTTTATAATGTACTATAAGACTGAGGTGAATATAATTGGCACTATTTGGATTAAGTAGTAGAAATAGCAGAATATCCTGATATTTTAACATGTAAATAAAATCTATTCGCACTTGGTGCAAATATCATATCACTAAAAAATGCAGCAAATTTTACCAAGTGTCAATAACTAAAATATAACTAACTCATAACTATAAATAAAACTATAATAAAATATAAATATTTTCACTTAGTTTAAGTAGAATCTAATTGATCACGCACTTAGTGTAATTAGAATCTATTTACATTTAGTAAAATAGCCCTGCCATATATATATAAAAAAAAAAGTTTAAAGGCTGATATATGCGGTTTGTCATTTTATAATTTTATATTTATTATATAATTTTTGAATTTGGCAAAAAACTTTAACTGTTGCTTAAAAGTTGTTGTTTAAAAGGGTCATATGATGTTGCTTTGTGTATTTGAGTGTAATACAATATGTTTATGCTGTTTAAAATAGCAAATAACACATTATTTTTCATATACTTTCCATTATTGTTTTTCTCTAAGACCCGCCTTCCAAAACGGGTCAATATTCTAAAGAGTGGTGGATTGTGATTGGCCAAATATCACAAGCATTTAAGGGAAATGTTACATCCCCTACCACAACATTATGCCGTATCCCATGGCAAGACACAAAAGCAATAAATAATGCATTTTTGCATTCAGTGGGGACATAATTATTGATTTTAATGACCTCTACTGTCTTTTACGATCATGTTGTGTCGCACCATGTATACATAACACCATGTCTGCATTTGTAATCAGAGATTACAACAAGCATTACTTACACTGCTCAAAACTGAAACATTTGAATAATAAGAAGCTTACCTAAAGGTTATGAGTCAGAAGCACCAGACTGTCCTTGCATAGTTGAAATTGCTTTCACTTTATAGCCTCTGCAAGTTTTAGAAATCAGTCCTCTTTAAATGTGCAGAACACATTTTAATATTTGGGTTGAACTGTTCTATTAAATACAACTTAAGCACAGATTTTTGAGTGTCAATCTTTTGAAAGCACAAAGTAGTTTTCACCACGAAACACAGCATCTCCAGAAGATGGCACTGGCAGCAACACTACAGTGAGAATAATAGCTCCGCCTTCTTTTTCGCTTTCTTTAAACATTTTGCTGAGGTTACAAATACAAATAAGCCCACTCTGTCGTATAGAAAAAATGGGGCATGTTTAAACAAGCTGTTTTAGGGGTGTGTGGACAGGTCAAACTTTATAAAGAATATATCTTTGGTTTGAAGACTATAGTAACGTTAGGATCTTATCTATGTCCTAACAGTTTGTAACACTCTGAAGAGAAAGTTAAAATCGCATAATATGACACCTTTAAGTTGACATTTTTACAGTAATTTAACAACTAGGATGTTGTCATTAGACATTACATTACAAATTGCTGATATTTCAATATTCCAATCAGAAGTGCCAATTTAAAGAAGAATTTTAAGTACTAATGAGTATTATTTGCACTATACCCCTCTTATAGCAGGTCTGGAGTTTGCAGGTAGGGTATATCATACCGTAAGCATCCCATTTGACCTCCATCTTTGATAAGTCTAACATGACCACAATAATGTCTAAAACAAATAATATGTATTAAAATAGATTTGAATGAGATTCAAATAAGTTTTATAGCCTGAGCCCATTCCACATACAGTATTGCTGTTTCATTATTTCTTGCTCTTTTAAGCCTACAGTATGCAATAATCCTCTCCTACATGTATCTCTTTTTCTATCTCTTTTCTTACATTTTGTCTTACATGTTGCATGTATGACCTCATCCTAAAAGGTGGCAGAAAACCTATGATGTTCATCTAAGACTAAGCTGGCCCTGTTTGTTGGCAGAATTAGTAAGGCTCCATTAACCATATAACTTTGAGGCAACCTCAATGCTTTTTCTATCTTTAAACAGCACAGGAAATGGAAAGGGGGTGTAAAATGTACTTTGTAAAAAGTGACTTTTGATGCCAGAAATGCAACGGATTAAAGTTATAACTGAAGCTGGAATCTGAATGCTTGACATATGAAAACTAAGCTCATTGGTTCTTGGACGTCAAAAACACTTTTGAGTTTAAAAATGTAAGAGGTCTTAAACAAGAAGTTAAAACAAAATTATAATGAGTAAAATATATATTTTTTCCCTTACGCAAAAGTACTCAAGTATTTTACACACCTGCAAATTGAAAACCTCATTTGGTTTATTTATTTATTTATTTATTTTTCTGAGTAGTAGTTTACTGAGTAGTTATTGTAAAGGTACATGCAGAAGAACATTGGCAATTAAGCAACAAAGCAATTAAGCAATTAAATCAAGCAATTAAGAATTATATACAATGGTGGCGAAATTGTTAGAACACGTGGCATATTTAAGAGATTTTGGCTGTTGCTAAACTATTGCTGGAACTACCTGCACGAATACTGGAACATTGAAAATTGTTGAACTGGTTGCCTTAAAGTTCAGACCTCAACCAAATCAAGGAGAATTTGGGCAAGTTGTAAAATAAAATGGACAGCTTTTTTGTACATTTAAAGGAAAACCTCTGGCTTGAGCTGCAGAAGGCATGGGATCCCATTAGTGTTAAAGATCTCTTATATTGACACTATGCCAGAGAGATAAAAAAAAACAGTAGGACTTACTTCATCTGCTATTTTTGTGTTCAGAGCACCCATCTGCATGTGTCATGAACATTATGAAAGAAAGTATCTTTTGGAGGCAAAAGGCAAAAGTCAATATCTTCAGAACTGTGTGATATTCTGACAATTTTGGCCACCACTGTATATATAATAGACAATACTGTAGCAAAAGAGAGAGAGAGAGAGAGAGAGAGAGAGAGAGAGAGAGAGAGAGAGAGAGAGAGAGAGAATCAATCAAAGGAACATAGGAGATCAGTAAAGGCAAGACTGCCAAACAAAGGAACCTCTGGGACCAATGAAGCTGAAACCATGTAATCCACCAAGATCACCAAACTTCCACTAACTTACAGTGAGCATATCAACAATGTTTGCATGTCATATAATGTAATTGAGAGATTTTAGCAATATAATGACTAAAACTGTAGCTTATGTAAATGCAATACTGCGATCACATTGAAGTAAAAAAAACCTGTAACAAGCTTTGGTGAAAAAGTGGATGGTAAGCAGTCAATGTGTGATTTTCCCAAATAATATAGACATTTTAGAAACACATAGAAATGTGACAAAACACTGTAAATGCTAAAAGACCTCAGCAACCACAGAAATTCCCTGGCAACAACTGTGGTGTGGAGGTGATTACGGGCAGGCAGGTAACTTTTGTATTTTACTATGAAAATGCAAATATTAATTTCTATGTGCCAATGTTGTTGAATTTTTGGCAATTAACATGTTCCACTTAACAAACATTATGTTTTGGCAGCTACCTGTCATAGAATTTGCCAGTGACATGGTTATATGCACTATATTAAAAGTTGCTTTGGTAGGAAATAATGTGCAAAGAAAATGTCAATGTTTGTAACTGCTTCCTGGGTTTTCTGACACAACGCAGGCCTATTTTCCTGCTGGAAGCCAAAGATTTCTGCATTAAAGGACAGCAAGACCATTTTTCTTCAACAAGGTGGTGTCTACAAAGCTCCGGTGGATTTCAGGTGATGTCTCCTTCTGTCACCACACTGAGCCTTAGTTCCTCATTAGGAGCAGATCCTGAGCCAGGATGCGCTTCCGCAGCCTCCTGCCTCCAATTAGCTCATCTAATGGTTGTCACAACCATCCAGATCAACTTTATGTTTAAATAAAATGCTGGAGGGCCCTGCCATTCTTCATCACACATATAGTATACAATGACTTAAATTCCGGACCCCACCACCACCACCACTTAAATCTGTCCAAGAATAGTACTGGGTAGACGCACCTTCTCTATGGAGGTAGAAAGGACCAAAGTGCAGCAAGACAAAAATATAAGCATCCAGCACAGGGCATAGGTTCATGTGAAACATGCTCGCATATTCAAATATTTCAGTGTTGTCTAGTGCTGCTTTGACTGAAAGTGAGATTTAAATCTGTGTTGATGCCGTCAGGCTCATGTAGTCCATACAAGGACAGATGTTTGACCTGACAGCGGTGTAGTTAGTCTCTGTGCCTCTTTTGCAGCAGGGTTCATGATCAGAGGTCAGGAGTTACAGCTCGTCTCTGTAAAGGATCCAGGAGCTGTCAGACCAGACAATGTCCTGCTTTAGACTGATGTGTGGTCCAGGGTCAGGAAAGGGACATCCTCTCTTCATCAGGGATGAGATGATGAAAGGAGGGGTGGTGATAGTTTACAAATCCTCCTGTCAATCCTGTCAGATGTATTTCAGCACTCAGACAGAGGAGGAAGAAGGGCATGATAGTGTAAATGCATTTATGATGCCTAAAACTGTTGGCTGAACATGCATTCATATAACAAATACGCTAGAAGAATATAACACTTTTATGTTTGCAAATAATGGTGACCTTTTTGTAGAGTGGAGCCTTTATTCTGACAATTCAAAGATTATATCTCACAATTCCGATAAGAAAAATTGACTCTCTGTTCTCTCTTTTAATGAACAAATTTGCTGTTGATAAGGTTAAACAAGTTACAAAGTCTGAAACTTGAGATATAAAGTTTAAAATGTAAAGGTAAAATGTTATATGCTTGAATAGTATTTCATGCTCAGGCAAATATATATGTACCCTATGGACTGCATAAGTGAATATTATGTAGACTAATTGTTAAAATCAAATGTATGCTTTAAAAGTAGAGTAATTATAGCATTTGCATTCTTAAAGGCACAACAATAAATTTCTATTTACTTTTATTTTATTTTCTACTACTGTGACGTCTACAAATTATTCACACAAATTTGAAAATTTAGATATATACTAAATGTTGCAGGTATTTAGATATATTGCAAAATATTGGTATTGTTGAAGATGCTGGTTTGTGTAGATGTCTTCACTTTCACATTATTTATTTAAAAATTTAGTCTTAATGCCATGTGTTTTGTTTCCATCAGGGAAATTATTACATTATTGAAAATGTGAGTAAACCACAATCATAAGAAGCCTTATTAGTGCCTTTATTCTTACTGTCAACGTTTGATTTATAAGCACCATCAAAGAAAACATGCTGTGCAACTCTTCATCTGTTCTTTATTTTAACTTTACCTTGCATGTAGTGTGTGAAGTAAGGACATAACCCTGGTTTGACAGCTCTCTCTCTCTCTCACGAGGACTGCCTGTCAGGTGTGCGATGTTTGACATGTGAACACAGCAAGGGTTTATCGGGCCCATTTGACAAGGCAGACTCCCTGAACATGTTTACATTATCCCTGCATGCTGATGAAGGTCAGAATTAAACAATAAAGATACGCACATTTTAATCCTCTGAAAGGGTGGGTCACATAAACAAAGACACTTTACACTTTACCACACGTTTTTCTGAACAACAAAAAAAAAATGCCACCAAATTCTGAATTAATTTCAATTTATGTGCTTCTATGGAACTGCAAAAATAATGGTATGATCAGAATGGAGCACAAGGTTACTGTTCAGTGTATACTTTTCTGTATTTTATTTATTGTTTTATCAAATGTATAACAATGCAATATGCAGACATATTTTAATTCATTTTCTATCAAATGTATGGTAACTTTCACCAGTCCAAATAGTGAGAAAGACATCTTACAGACATTGAGAAAAAAAAAAAAAGATGTTTATGATATCCAAATATAAATTCAGTACTTCAGACTCAGTGTTTTTTTTGCAGTAAATGGTGTGTTATTTCATGGACTCTTACCTTAACTGTTCCTTGCTGGTGGAATGACCTGCCCAACTTAATCTGAGCAGCTGTGTTTTCAGGAAACAGCTAAAGACACATCTCTTCCATCTTTATTTGACCCTATATTTTTTTATGTTGTAAAACAACTATTCTTAAAAACAAACAAGCAAACTAACACAAGCTTCTCTATTAATTTGTATTCTGTTTCTTTTTTTTTAATTTATATTACAATTAACAAAAAATATTTTCTGTACTATTCATATTCTCTCTAGTTGTTTTATTTATTATAAAACATCACTCTCTTACACAAGCTCTCTATTCTATTTTATTTTATCTTTTTGTTTTTTTCATACATAATAAAACAAACAAGCAAAAAACTTGACTCTCACCCTCTAACCTCTCTATTCTTTTTGTATCATTCTGTCTACACATATTTTTTTTATATATAACTTGATCCTCTAATGCTAGTTCTCTCTATTCTATTCTATTCTATTCTAACTAATTTGACTTTATTTATTTTTTTATTTTGATACATATAAAAATCACTAGGGGCAGGATTGAACAGTACAGTAGGTATATAAAGTGTGCATCCTTGAAAAGCAACAGATCCTTTTGTTGTTGTTTGTTTGTTTGTTTTTTGGAAGATTATTGAAAACTTAGGTATTGAATCACTGAAACGGTCCTCACTGGTTACAGAACACAGGTCACGATTTGTACACCGAGCTGTCATTTAATGGATTTAAAACATAGTTGCATGATAGCTGTTCTCTTTAATAGCATAGCATAACCATGAGCTAAAGTACTTCGCTGTACTTTGGTACTTAGATATTTAGATGTATGCTTGACTTTAATCTTTAGTAGTGATTTTAAGTTAAAAGAGTATGTCCTGAACTACAAAAACTACTCCATAGTTTAGGAGTGAAGACCTCTTTTGTGTCTTTTTAATTTTACGAACTCTCAACATGCCATGATTATTGGGACCATAATAAACCTGATGGATTATATCAAGATAAATGGTTGCGTAAGTATTGCTGAGATTGGCAAGTTTAAGGCATTGTAAAATTAATACAAATACTGAGAGGAAGCCAATGTAAAGACATATTCTATGCATATTATGCAAATGCAATATCTCACACGCACACACAGAGATATATACATACATATATTAATATATACATATATTCATACAAATATTATGCTATGCTATTGGTTTATGCTTATGCTATTAGTCGAACATGTCAACTCTGTGAAACTAGCATAGCTGCCGTGTTTTACCATATATACAGTATTTGGACAATGAAACTGAAACACTGGCTAAGTTAGTGTTGGAGGTTTCACGGCTAAATTTGACCAGTGTGGTGCCCAGTCTTCATTGATTGCACTTTCCACCAGTAAGAGCAGAGTGTGATGATTTAATTAATAGAGTAATAGCACAGTTTTGCTTAAATTGCAATGCACACAACATTATGGGTGAAATATCAGAGTTCAAAGAGGACAAATTGTTGGTACATGTCTTGCCGGCGCATCTGTGACCCAGACAGCAAGTCTTGGTGATGTATCAAGAGCCACGGTTTCCAAGGTAATGTCAGTATACCACCAAGATAGAAGAACCATATCCAAGAAGAGTAACTGTGAGAAGGGATGTCAAGGTGCTAACCCAGGTTGTTTCCAAACAACATAAAACCACAGCTGCCCAACTCACTGCAGGATTAAATGTGCACCTCAACTCTCCTGTTTCCACCAAAACTGTCCATCGGGAGCTCCAAAGGCTCAATATACATGACCGGGCTGCTATAGCCAAACCTTTGGTCACTCGTGCCAATGCCAAACGTCGGTTTCAGTGGTGCTAGCAGTGAAAATCTTAGGCTGTGTACAATGTGAAACATGTAATGTTCTCTGATGAGTCCACCTTAACTGTCTTTTCCACATCCAGGAGAGTTACAGTATGGAGAAGCCAGAATGTTGTATGCCCAGAGTGAAGCATGAGGGTGGATCAGTGATGGTTTGGGCTGCAATATCTTGCCATTCCCTAGAACCAATACTTGTGCTAGATGGGCACGTCACGGCCAAGGACTACAGAACCATTCTGGAGGACCAAATTGTTCAAACATTGTATCCTAAAGGCATTGCCATGTATCAGGATGATAATGCACCAATACCCACAGCAACACTGGTGACAGAGTGGTTTGATGAACTTGAAAGAGAAGTTTAACATCTCCCATGACCTGCACAGTCACCAGATCTAAATATTATTGAGCCACTTTGGGGCGTTTTAGTGTCAGGAAATGTTTTCTTCCACCAGCATCACTTAGTGACCTGGCCACTATTCTGCAAGATGAATGGCTCAAAATCCCTCTGTGCAGGACTTATATCTGTCATTCCCAAAACAAATGTAAGCTGTATTGGCAAAGGGGGGACCTACACCATACTAACGCATTATTGTGGTCTAAAACAAGGTGTTTCAGTTTTGATTGTTCAACCCCTGTAGGTAAATCAGCCTACAAATACCTTACTTACCTGATTCATTAAATTGGAATAGGAGAAATAATTTTAACATTCAAACTTCACACTTCACCTTTAAAGCTAATTACTTTTAGAACTAACCTATCTATCTCAGTGTCCTTCTGCCTCTCTCTCTCTCTTCTTATTCTCTTTCCCTCTCAGGGCAGAATACTCCATGGCATTAAAGATGACAAGGTCATCATCTCATACACTCACTTTCTGACATGATTTATGAACCTCTGTACATCCGATTCCACTTTACAATACATACATTCCTGTGTGTGATTGACTCTTTCAGCTCTCTCAGAGATTTGATCTCCTTTTCAACAATACAGGACTGAAATAAGGAAAGTCACAGTCTCTCAACACCCCTAGTGGCAAATTTCTTTAAGAGACAATAAATATTAGAACATAAAAAAGAAACATTACAATAAAAATTTCTGTGGGTCTATTTTATGCCGTATGTGGGGTTTCAGGACATACCTTTAAAATGTATGAGATTGCAGGGAACTGGTGCCTCAGGCCTGGTCCATAATCCAGCTCTAAATTCTAAAATTCAAACCCAAGCCTTATACCTGTTTTAGTTACTTAATACATTTTTTTGGTCTTCTAAAATCTATTAGAATTATGCGTAGAATTCTCTTCTGCAGGAGACAACAAACAACTGAAAATATTAAGTAATGTTTATATCAAGTAATCACAATAATAACACATTTGATATTAGGTAACACATTGGAATGTAACACTATAACCCCAGAGAGTACTGAGCTTTGTTGTCAGTTGACTTAAGCACAAGCACACCAAGATATCCAGCTGAGATGTGCTTGCATGTGTTACTAATATATATATATATATATTATATAGTAAAAGCATATGATATTTCTATTGCATAGTTAATTATTATATCAGTAGTACAGTGTATGCTGGATTATGCACATAATGATGGATTCTAAATCCTAATGAAATCCTAATATCAGTGCCGCCAGGAACAACTGTCTTACTGCAACTGTTTCTTAATGGCCCCGGTTTGCGTAAATAGCATTTGTGGGGACTGTGAAAATAGACAGTGGCCAGCAGCTACTGTTTATTCAAGAACATGATTATTCCAATTATTTTTGGAGAGAACCTTGTGGTAAATCAGCGGTGTGGTTTTGTTCAGATGAAGCTAAATACAAACACCCGTTAAACATGCGCTCTCCTCCCTGTAGTGTAATTGTTAGTGTAACTAATTGATGCGATTGCTTGAGTAGCCAAATTGAAATTTTCCTATAAAATTGTATTTGTCTCTGTTCCACAACTCATTCTCATGTGGAACTCTGCATTAAGTCTTTAATTGGATTAAGTTGTTAATTATATTTCGCAAATTAATTAATCAAAATATTCCCAATACTGCTAACTGTAATCAAATCAAGCTTCAAATTTCTATGCCATAGAGATGACAGTCTTGTTCTTTCTCTTCAGGCAAACACACTCACACACACTGGGTGAGAATGAGTGCCGTTTTGGGCTAGAGGACAGGTCTGAGCAAACGGATGGATTTGTGTGTTAATGCACGGCTGCGCTGGGAGAGTAATGAGGTGTAGCATATCAGACTAAGTGGCTAATGGGCTGTGAAGTCATTAGTGCAGTGCCGCCACTCTCTTTTTCTCTGCCTCTCCCTCTATTTCTTACTATCCTTGAGTATTTGATAGTTTTGTATTTGTGTTGTATCTGTTCTCTGTCTCTCTGTCATATGATGCATTAATATACACACACTCGCTTTAACACATTTATACTATGTTAAACATGGGGATGTTTTACAAAATGCTAATCGCTATTTTGTCTCAATTTTTTTAACGGTATTCATCAATATACAAAGAAAAAAAACGCAATCATTTATAAAGTCTTTCTCATCACCAAAGAATACACTGGAATATTTTGACCTTCTTCAGAATAAAAACCACACATTCAAAAAAAAACACCCCACTCCTGACAGACACAGTATTATTTTTATTACTACACATCTTTCTGTTTTTGAAATGTTAACATGGACAAGAGGCCTGTATGAAATATGTGATCCGTTGGTCCTTTGAAGAAAGGTGCTCCGGTGAAGGTCAGGTCATTTCCTGTTTGACAAATTCTAACCCTGGAAATACTGCTACATTCTTTGGTCTGTATTTATAGAGTTTGATAAGGCAAACACCAATATCACTAGGGACTATATGCTTTATCAAACAATAGGGTTAGCAATATGAACACAATTACACTGCCAGCATTCTTACACATTCCAGCATTTTGGTGATGCAAATTTTTTACTTTCACACTGGCAAGCGCTACTCGTGTTCTAATTTTCAATAGGTATTCAAATGAGTAAGTTTGTGTATTGTAAGAGTGTCAAAGTCCAGAAAAGAGAGAAGATTTTCACAGATGCAGTGATGGTAGAATTAATGACCATACAACTGGATACAACAACTAAACGTTGAATAGAGCATGCCAGCAGTTTCAGTATTGGCAGTACTTTCTGCTAAAAGAGACTGTGAAAGTTATCATAATAAAGAGATACACTCCTACATATGCAGATTCACAAACTAATTTCCTTCTTGTGTTAGACTGAATTTGCATTCTATTGATGGATAAAGGTGACATCCGTGTTGAAACTGACGGTTATTTTTGTGTTCAGAGGCAGTTTTCATGCCTTCTCTGCTGTCTTTGTGAATTTCATATTTTGCGACACACAGTTTGTATATGTTTTTGGTTCAGCCAGTAAGGAGCAGATCACATCTAATTGGCACAAATATTAGGCTATACATTATATTAGCATCTTCTTATATTCTAAACTAACAGTTATTATTGAGTAGTGTGTAACATAGTGTCACAACACAGACAGTCCAGGGGCATGACAACAATGACTTACCCTCTTGCTTGTGCGAAGTTTTGGGGTAAGTGATTGTTTGGATCATTTATTTTACATATTTTTACACAAACAAACAAAAAACAATAATAATAAAGACTGAAACAAGTCTTAATACCCTTTGTTAAAACAGGTTTAGTAAGAGACTAAGGCTGTGTTCTTAATGCCATACTATCATTCTACTATTTTTGCAGTAGCTATCCGGTGTGTATGCTGTGCATAGCAATAGTATTCAGCTCCGGATTCAGACTTCAGCTCTAACAATCCTGTTAAAGGGAAACGTTCAAGTTTATGTTCAAAACAATCCATTGGACTGTATACTCACCCTCTGTTACTCCTCTGCTGTGTCAAATAAACTGTATTGTTATTCATCTTACCTTGTCGTGGTGTCCACTTCCATAATAATATCTGCATATAAATCTATTACATTTTCATAAACTTTAATAAATGCCAATATAGTAAGTATGCAAATTTAAATTTTCCATTTTTAAAAATGCAATTTTCTAAATACCATTACATTTTTAATCTTATTTTCATGGTATTGACAGTTGTATTCTCAAGTTATCAGACACAGCCTAACTGTACATCACTAGATAAATGTACACCAAATTGGAAAAGGGACGTATATTATTTATTTATTTTCATAGTGGGCTCACATAGTTTCATAGTTACATTGACAGAATGTTCAATGAGCCAAGACTCTTCAAACTCCAACTGACAAACATTCAAATATAAACACATTAAATCCTATTAGACTCAATTAAGATTCTGTGTACTATTTCTAACCAATTTAAACTCATTGAACCCTCTAAGCACCAAAGTCACAAAATTGCAACAAGTTGTCATACTTAATAAAACAGAACTCAATATGGTGTAATATCTCATTTTGTGTTCACTGCCACTAGATGGCACACATACAGCCAGGTTCCTTAAAAAGTCCAATTTGAGACATTCCAGTGCAGGTCACTGCTACTGCTTTATTTGTGAAGACATTTCTATATCGCTCAGCCAGCTCTGGAGACAGTTTGGCTTAAAACTCCTCTTGCTCTACTGCTCTACCGATATACTTCAAATGAAACACCAAATTCAACCGTTTGGGGGGTTTGTTTTAGCTCCTAAAAACTTTTGAGCTACCATTAGTCCAAGGTGGTTACATAATCGGTGAGTGTATTCTGAAACTTTACTTCTTTGACCTCTTTTTTGATCTTTTTCTTCCAGATTTCTTCATTTCTCATTCAACTTAGGTCAGGCAAGGGAACGATATCTCCCACTACCACTCACTATATACATAGCTGAGCTGCCACAGATATATCCGCACCCCTATGATCATTCACAGAGAAAGTTCAGCGAATTCATTCCTAGGAAGAAATTACAACAAAAAGTGGCTTACAAGTCTAATCCATAAAAAAACTGATGAATGTATGGAGGGTAGACTGCAGTGTTACAGATCTCAGCCAACGAGACTGAAGATAGCAGCACCTCGTGTTGAGTGCGCTCTGACTCCTAGCCTCGGCGGGAGCCTAGCGGACTCATAAGCCAAATTGATGACATACTGTATCTATCCACTTGCTCAATGTTGATGTGCCACGTGAGATGGCGACTGCTCCACAGACTATGGGTCGAGAGGCCACTTATGATTACTCCGCAACCAATAAGAGACACGTCCATTAATAGCATTACGTGCCGACAAGGAGTTCCCAGAATTGTGCCCTTATATAGGAACCATGGTTTCCTCCACATGTCTAAGGCACATACAGTGCAGTGTGACATTTTGATAATGAGAAGTGGATTTCCTCTTAGGGAAATACCCCTGTTCCTGAGCCACAACTGTAGGGGCCTCATGTACAGCAGGCCAAAAGGTACGATGTTGGACACAGCTACCATCAGGAAGACATCTCAATGTCTGATCACCTCACTCATCGACTGCACTAAAATCAGTCAGGCATCAATGTAATTGGGTCTGCGGATGCCCTGGAGTCTCAGAGGAGCCAACACAGCATCTACATACTTTGTAAACGTGCGGGGTGAAAGTGTAGAACCCAAATTCTCTTTTGTGAAGATGGACCACCTCGATGGCCTTCTTCTTCAAGAGAGTATCTACTTCCTATTCCATTACCAGAGTTTGTGCCCATGAGTGTGGGCAAAACACCTGCGAATCACAGCGGAGGCAGTCTAAACTGGAATGATCTACTAAGGGAGACTGGCCTCTGGTGGTAAGAGAGGGACTAGCTGGTTATTGTGGTGTGGTGCACCAGCAAAGTACGCCGCGGCTATTTCCCTACGCAAGCCCAATGGCAAGTCTTCCAGTCCTGCTATGACGTTGGGCAGGGGAAGCTGAGACTGGTGCTCGCCTGGAGACTGGGAGGCAGGAGACAGAGCCTTAAAAGTCAAATATCTTCCTTCTTTCCCCCCCACAACATTGCCGTAGCATTTAGATGTGGGGACAAAGAGGCGGGCATAGAATGGTTTGTTCTAGGATCTCGACACCTCTGCATGGAGATCCATGAAATATTGCGGACTCTACCTTGAAGGTGGTGGACAAGCATACAGAAAAAAAGCTTTTCCTTTACCTTGGCTGGTCAATCGATATTTAAAACACAACACACACACACACACAAAACACTTTCACTGAATAGCTGGAAGGCGTCCTTCAGACGTTGCGAAGGGATATTCATCGGATGTCCTCTATTGAACCTGAATCAATCATTGGAAAACATGAGCTAATCTGGCCCTTCCAACCCAATAAGTGATCAATCAATGAACTGAACAGTATCAAATAGGAGAATAGAAGGACAGGGATGTATAATGACAATATTGAATAATTTGTTATTAAATGCAGAGACAGTGTCTGTAAGCAAATCGAAGAGAATCACTATAAATTTAATGTCCCCAACTAAGCAAGCCAGAAGCAACAGCAGCAAGGAATCAAAACCCCATCCACTACAGAATGGAGAAAAAATCTTGGGAGAAATGAGGTTCAACTGGGGCCAGTTCTCCTCTGGCCAGATGCCCAGCACTTAATGTCCAGTTTAATTTTAAATGTCCGATTGTGCAAAGGACTGTTTCCGGTGATCTGTCCACAGGGCACATCTAGGTGTCCGATAAACTTCATATCTCTGGGTTCTGATCTGGATACGAACAGAGAAACAGAATAATATTAGCATAGATGCCCTTCTCTTTATGATGCAATGAGTACATTGTGTTTTATGAGGAGTCTTCCCGATTCCGTCTGATCTACTTAATGCAGCCTAACAATCCTTTAACAGATTTTAATAATAAAAGCATATTAGTGTGTTATGTACGATTTTGATATTCTAGGCATTATTAAATGTCCAGAGTGTTGAGAACACAGCTGACGTGCAGGAATATAATGTGATAAGAGCTCATTGAAGTATTGAGGAGCTAAACCATTTAGGCCTTTATAATTAATTAACAAGATATATATTATACACATATACATTCATTTCATAATATGTTTTTGCAGCAAAGCCTATTTTATTTGAAGTGTATCCTGTATATTCTAATACATTCTAATACTCTGATTCCAAGATGGTGGTGTGGCAGTAGCACGCAGCGGCCACTCCAGAACCAAAATTGTGTTTTTTGTATGTTTCAGCCGACATTTCCTAGGGCATGGACACCAACGACAGTTGTGTTTGTGCATATGACCACCAGACACTGAAACTGCTCAGAAACCATGCAGTAATTAACCTGAATGACGACATTGTACATGGACTCTGTGACCTCGGCTTGTTGTGCGGACCGGGCCCTCAGTCCTCTGTGTCTCCTGATGCCAAAGGCTGAGGAGGAGGACACCGCAAGTGGTGTTCGAGGAAATGGAAGCGTGGTAAACGGGCGGGTGTCCGTGCTAGGCTAACCACTAATAACTAGCTGGCCGGCCCCTACCCTTCATCTTTCTGTCCAACATATGTTCACTTGATAATAAGATGGACTACATTTGATTTCACCAAACTACATGGTGTGAGTATAGGGATTGCTGCGTCTTTACGGAAACGTGGCTCAGCGATAGAGTTCCGGACATCGCCATTTAAGTTAACCGGGATAACCGTATTTTTTGTCGACAGAAATGCTGCATTGTGCGGAAAGACTCGCGGTGGTGACATGTGTGTTTATATCAACTCAGGACTCTTATGTGCTTATATCCAACTATTGCTCATAGCTAGTTTGTTATTGTTAAATGCAGAGCCTTTTAATCACCTCAGGAATTGTAACCAATTGTAAGCTGTAACCAACGGCGATTCCATTGACTTGGAGGAGTACACATCATCAATGACTGGCTACATCGAGAAGTGCATTGATGATGTGAACATCTCCAAGACCATCACCACACGTTCCAACCAGAAATCGTGGCTGTACGCTAACATGCATGCTCTCTTCAGTGCAAAGGACCGGGCGGCTCTAACTGTCCCAAACTGTCCCAAACTGTCCCAAGCTATCAGAGAAGTAAAGTGTGCTTATGTTAAAAGAATCCACGGCCACTTCCAGAACAGCAGTGACTCACGGCGCATGTGGCAGTGCATCCAAGTGATCACCAACCACAAGACAACTTCACCTGTCTGTGATGTTGACGCCTCCCTACCAGATGCCCTGAATGACTTCTATGCACATTTTGAGGCACAGAATAACACGACGTTGAGGAAGTCATACTAACGACCCGGTAATCTGCTTCACCGCAGCTGACATGAGGAAAACACTTTATAGAGTTAACCCATGGAAGTCTGCTGGACCGGATTACATTCCAGGCAGTGTATTAAAGGAATGTACAGAGCAGCTAGCTGATGTCTTCATTGATATTTTCAAAATCTCTCTGAGCAGCTCTGTTATTCCAACATTCCTCAAAACGACAATAATTGTCCTGGTGCCTAAGAAGCCTGTGGTTTCCTGCCTCAATGACTATCGTCCCGTTGCACTCACACCAATTGTGATGAAATTCAACACTATCATCCCTAAGCAACTTATAGAGAAGCTGAGCCTGAAAACTTCTCTCTGTAACTGGATCCTGGACTTCCTGACAGGCAGACCTCAGTCAGTCCAGATCGGAAACAGCATCTCCAGCACCACCACATTAAACACTGGAGCTCCCCAGGGCTGTGTGCTCAGTCCACTATTGTTCACTTTGCTGACTCATGACTGTGCAGCAATGCACAGCTCCAATCACATAAATCAAGTTTGCTGATGACACAACCTTGGTGGGTCTCATCAGCAAGAACGATGAGTCAGCATAAAGAGATGAGGTGCAGCAGTTTTCAACTTGGTGTTGAGCCAACAATCTATCTCTGAACGTCGACAAGACCAAGGAGATGATTGTTGACTTCAAGCAAGCAAAGAGTGACCATTCTCCACTGTCCATCAACGGATCCAGGGTGGAGACCGTCAAGAGCACCAAATTCCTTGGTGTTTATCTAGCGGATAACTTCATCTGGTCACACTGGGACCATTGAGAGCGTACTGTGCAGCTGCTTCACTGCCTGGTTTGTCAATTACACCATATCGGATCGCAAGACCCGAATATCCACTTACTGTAAAGCTATCCCTTGAATCAAACTCATTATTGTTGCTGTGTTCAGATGTAGTATGTAACAGATGTATCATGCTTTCAGGTTCATCCAGACAGTCAACCTTTGTGGGACGCACTGACAGTCAAAGATTAGCTGGAATTCTTGAAAGATGGTGCAGCGTGAATCACATCCTGCTTTTTCTCATTGAAATGTAACCAAACTACAAATTCATTTTTAATGTGTTTTATTGTCATTATCTGTCAAAGGTTATTGAACTGATTTTTAAGTTTTTGAATGAAGTATCACCAAGCCTGCATTTATTTGATCCAAAGTACATGACAAAATTCAATTTTACAATACAAGCAAAAAGTTTTTAGTTTTTTTTTTCTTAAATAGTGTAATTTTTTCTTGTGACAAATCATTACTTTAGTCATCAGTGTCTTTCAGAAAACATTCTAATATGCTGATTTTGTTGCCTTTTTTAAGTTTCCCTGATGAAAAAAAAAAAGTTCAGAAGTACAATTTTTATGTAATTAGAAATATTTTGTAACATTCTAAATGTCATCACTTTTGATCTAATTTTGATTTAAAGCATCCTTGCTTAATAAAATTTGTAATAATGTCTACTGTTGTAACGCCACACCAGCAGAGGGAGCCTTCCCCAGAGTACTGACTGTCAGCTCTTCCTCTGCTTTCTCCACGCCCACTTCCCTTTTGGCGGCCATTTTAACCAGGCCCAAACAACAGCCTGGTGCGAAGTATTGCCAGCTCATCACTGCATACCAAGCGTTTCTTTATCTGTCTGTTTCTATCGTGTTTTGACCTATTGCCTGTTTTTTCTTGACTATTGTTTTTTGGATTACCCCTTGCCTTGACGACTCTGATTGGACTGATTATTGTGTTTGAACCTTTGCCTGATTATTTGACGCTGAGTTTGGATTACGTTTGGATTTGTTTGCTGTCTCCATTAAAACTCCGCATATGGAATCTACTCCGGCTTCCGCCTCTGAATCGTTACAACTGTCACACCCGCTTCACCTACCCAGTCAGCCTTATTCTCCCGATCACAATCACCAAAATTTTGAACACCTGTACCCAATCAACACTACCACACATAAGCATGCTCACTCTAGTCTGTCATCTGCTGGTCTCAAGGTCGTATACCTGCTCTCTCTTTCACCTATCCATGGAACCCTGTTTGATGTCATAAGGACTCTAACAAACTCATCTGTTGAGTTGATGTGAATAAATTACCTTGAATATCTTCCAGTCTACCTGCCTGCCTGTCTTCCCTGAGTGTGTGTGTGTGTAAGACAGAAGACAGAAGCCAGAAGCCCATAAAAACCGAACATAACGTTTTATGGAATTTGCTGACATGGAACCTCTGGAAGAGGCTGCTAATGAGCAGTACCTCAAGTTGGTACAAGAGCTGAGAGAGGCCTTTCCTCAGCCGAATACCTCCACAGCATGCCCAATGGTTTAATCACCGGTCTACTCGGGTGAAAGTATGAACTGCCATGGATTTTTCTTGCAGTGTTCCTTCTATTTTGAGTTGCAGCCACACCAGTTCGCTATCAGGCCAAGGTTGCTTTCATCATCTCGCTGCTGGAGGGACAAGCTCTTCAATGGGCTGAGGCCCTGTGGAACACCCAAAACCCAGTGGTCACAACTCTAACTGATTCATTGGACATTTCAAGGAGGTATTCGGCCAAATAGCTACCCCTTTATCTGTGCATGACAAACTGTTTAAACTCTGGCAGTCAGACTCCTCCATCCATGACTACATTCTGTGGTTCCTGACTCTCAAGGCTAGCAGCAGATGAAATGAAACAGCGCTCCTATCAGCTTATTGCAGTGGGCTTCATCCCTCACTCCACCAGCAAATGGTCATCTATGACGATACGGTGGGTTTGGAGGCTTTCATCAAGAAGGCAACCCATGTTTCCAAACACCTGCATGCCTGCAACCTGGACCACACACCAATGCTCACCATGACCACTGAGCCACCTCTACAACAGTCCAAGCCCATGCACACCTACCACCTCATTGCGGCCGAACGTTCTTGCCCTGCCTCACCAGTCATGGTGAAATAGCCTGGAAGACCGGAGAGATCCTGAAGTGGAGTTCCACCTGCTGCCATCAATGTTTAAAGGACATACCGCTACCGCCCCTATCATCCTCGGATCCACCACCATCAAGAGTCCTGAACTTAGGCATGTCACACCCATACCTCCACAATACCACAATTTCCTGGATGTCTTCAGTAAATGCCACACTGGCCATGGGACTGCGCTATCAACCTGCTGCCTGGGGCCACACTACCCTAAGGACACATCTACCCTTTTTTGGTCTCAGAGACAGCGGCCATGGAGGAGTACGCGTCCAGCTTCTTCTTCGTCATCAGGAAGGAAGGAGGTCTCCATCTCTGCATCGCCTACCCTTTGTCACTTTTACCCTCAGCTTTGGAGAACCTTTGAGGAGTCACTGTCTTTAGCAAGTTTGACCTTAGGAGTGCATACAATCTTATCCATGTCCAACGGGGTGACAAGTTGAAAACCGCCAGATGGATGCCACCAGGTAAAGGCAGTATTTGACTGGCACCAACCAACCACAGTAAAGGAGTTACAAAGATTGCTGGGATTTGCAAATTTCCATCGCTGGTTCATTGCCCACTACAGTCAACACTCTGCACCTCTTACCTCACTCCTCCGCATTTCTGGCAAAACACTCACCTGGACACTTGAAGCATTGAGTTCCCTTCATCTTCTCAAGGAAGCCTTCAGTTCCGCACCTGTGCTCATTCATCTAGAGCTGAGGTTTCCAGTATCTGCGAGAGGCCAACACATAAATTCACGACAGGCCCACTGGGCCCTCTTCTTTACCCGGTTCCACATTACCTTCACCTATCAGCCTGGTACCAAGAACATTAAGGCAGATCACGGCTCATCAACCAGATCCAAAGTCTTAACGAACCTGAACCCATTCTTCCTTCAACAGTCTTTGCATTCTCCGTTTAATGGACCCTGGATGATCAAATCAATGCCACTACTCTCCAAGAGCCTACTCACCAACCAGCCTCCACCTACATCTCCTGAACTACATCCACACCTCTCCGGGATCTGGGCACTCAGGGAGCACTTCTCCAACCGTTACTGGTGACCCAACATGGCCCAGGATGTCACTTGATATGTCAAGTCCTGCTCTGTCTATGCCATCACCAACACTTTACGACGACTCCCAGAAAGCAAGTTAGTCCCGTTGCCTATTCCACAAAGCCCATGGTCACACATCAGAATCGACCTTGCTACTAACCTGCCCCAATCAGACAGTTGTACCGCAATAATTGCTTTTGCTGTATTCTACATCAAACTAATGCAAACATTTAAAGACATTGAAAAGCTTACTGTTCAAAAACTTTTGGCTGGTAGTGTACTTGTACCAGTACTTTTGCTTTTCAGTATGTTTTTTGCCATGATGCAAAGTGGGACTGTGGCGATGCACTTATTTTTAGTTCAAGATTTGTCATTTGTACTTTTACGAAACAAATGTTCAACAATAAAAAAATAACTAAAAATGTATTTTTATATGCGGCACGCCAACTTTGAGAATTTGCCTCCATGACAGCTGAAACTAACGACTCTTCTCTTATGCCCTGTAGAAAGCAGCGTATGACCGATCAGCCTGTACCCCACGGCACGGACACACTGCACCAGGAGGAAGGAAAGGAAGAGAGAGAGCACTTCAGCACCACATAGCACGCGGACTTCCACCCTCACTTGTATTTGTTTGACTTTCTGTTAAATAAATCCACCCTCTGGGGTTTTTATTTGAGCCCCCCTTGCCGTGTGTTTCTAAAGCTTACTAAAGCTCATGAGTTATTGTGATTTGTGTTTTGTTTCAAGAAAGAAAAAAAAAAGTTAAAATTAACTGAAAATGAACTCTATAGTGTCGGTACTGTAAACGAAAATATGGTAATACTGTAAATACAAATACAGTAATGACATTACTGCTGTTACAAACAGTCAGAGACATTCGGATCCATGGGCTAGCTCTTCATTGAGAGTGGTCTAACAGGCAGAAAGTCAACAACAGCGTCAGGGGTATTGGAAACAGAGTCACAAACAATACCAGGCAAAAGTCAAGACAGGCCGTGAGTATCAGAGTCGGGAAGTCCAGTCAAAGGGGCAGTATGCAGGCAGCCAACAGACAGAGAATTGGTAGACAGTCTAAGGTAAACAAGGGAAAACAGTAGTAGGATAAATGCTCAGAATTACCAGCCGGAGCAAAGATAAGACTTTGCACTGACAGAGAATCTGAGCACAGTTTATATAGCAGATGTAATGAGGAACACCTGGGCCAGTAATCAGTCCTAGGTATGTGGCATGATGGGAAATGGCATCCAGCTGTCAGTAAGTTACTGTAAAATTTACAGTATACCTGAAGCCTTGATGCACTTAACTAATGTCTATTCTTATTAATCAGTGCTCAGACTGCATGGATAATCTTGTAAATTGTAAATTGATTTTACAGGTAAGATAATACTCTTTTCTCAAAATTCAGTCTTAAACTATCCCTTACTACGCACACTTCTGACCCTACAGTATATGATTCATCAGTATGATGATCAATTTTACAAATTCCAATTTTTTTTCAATTATTAAAATAGTAATATGCAAATAGCGATATCACCAATTTTCCATAAGCCACTGTGTATTACTGTAGAGATACTGCAGGACTCTTTCTGTCTCTCTGACTTATTTCCTCACACCCCCCCTCTTTCCCTTTGGGGACTCTGTCTGTGTCACTGAAGCCATGAGCCATACCTGACATCTCCATAAACTTAACCACACTGAACCAAACCTGCTGATCAGTAAAAGTGTTTTTTTGTTTTTTATTTTGTTTTGTTCCTTTGTGTTCTTGTAGTTGTCTTCCACTGCTGTAACTGTTGTGCATTCAGAGATGTATTAAATTTATTATACTGTTGTTTTTCAGTATACTTTAACCATTCCTCTGGCATCAACAAGCCAATTTTTTTTCTCGCAGCATACTCTGCAATTCTATGCTGTGTGTGAAAATCATAGTACATCAGTAATTTCTGAAATACAGTTTTCATGATTTCAGCTCTGTATGCTCATCCAGAATTACACTAAGCTTATTGTTACACTTTATCTAACGCAATTTAAGCAGGTTTTAAAACAAATTGTTAATGAGCATTATGCAGTTGTGCAGATTGCATTGTGATACATTTGTGCAATTAAGATGGTTTCAGCCCTATTCGCATTGCAACTGAATACACTTTTGGCTTCTTGTGTTTAAATGTTCAAATACCCAGTTATGTTTCAAGAATTATCATCTTTGAGAGAAAATTGTTAGAGTCCAAGCAACACACAGAGGCATTTAATTTCTTAACACACATTTTGAATAAATTGTCTTTACTGGGGAATGGTAAAGGAAGACAACTTACCAAAAAGCTGAAGCCGGCTGCACTCTACATGCTTATGCTTCCTGGCCAATGACGTCCCACCAATCCTTTTACACATATTATTCAGAGCATGGTCAGGCTGGAAGTGTTCTCCATAGCGTTGTAACGAATTAGCTCAAAAGGGGGAATATTTATAATTAATTATAGCTAGGTATAATTAATAATAAATATTTAGATTAGATTTTAAAATTAACTGTAGCAGAATTAAAATTATTTGAACTGTTTATCCACCGAGCAGATAATGTAATTATTTAGCAAATCTAGGAAAGGTTATTTTCCTGGCCAAGGAAGAATAGCGTTCCTACTCTGCAGTACTTAGCAGTAATTTAGCATGTAGCAAGGATCAACATTCAGTGACTTCCAATTGTAAGCAGCACATCAATATAAGGAATTTATTAAACAAGGTTATAGATAACGTACAACACATTAACAAGACACACATACATAGGATAAAGGAAAGAAAAGGAAGGAAGGGAGAGGAGAGAGAGAGAGAGAGAGAGAGAGAGAGAGAGAGAGAGAGAGAATTTCACTTCAATTAACCACAACCTGAGAATCATCAAAGAATCAAAATTCACCTTAAAAGGGGCTCAAACTTAAACAAGCATCTGACTAGCTTTAAAAGTTACTTGCATTAGTTCTTGTTGGTGCAAAAGAATCCTGATTTCTTTAGGTGTGAGTTGAAGGTTTTTCTCCGGTTCCTCTTGAAGGTAGGAAAGTCCACAGCAAGATTGCAAAGTTATTTGAAGGTAACTGCCAGAAGGTTGGACTCAAGAGTTGAGTCTGTAGAATATCCGTCTCAAAGAAAGGACTATTTTGAGCATTGAATAGTCTGTGTTAGGGACTTTTGATAGTTCCCTGACACATTCACCATTTGAGTGGAATTGCCAATCAGAGGCATGGATTTTGAGCGGCAGAAAGTCTCTTTGTTTGCTTTTATGGTCCATTGGCATCTTTATTGCTGGTCTGGAGAGTTGGAGCAACTTTATTCCAAAACACAGCCAAAATGGTATGATGCGCTTTGTGATTTTATAAGGTAAATAATCATTTGAGAGATAATCAGGGGATCATTTTGATACCAAGAAAGAAACCTCTAGAAGATATCAAAGTAGAGATACACTCAAAGACATGAATATAGGTATTTAGAGTCTAACTAAAGTAAATAAAGAGCTGTAATTAGGATAATGTGATAAAAGGTACACACATACAACACAAATATATTTGAGATATATTCTTAACTGTTTAATAAAATAAAGAAGTAGCTTGAAGTTCAGAGTTATTTTTCGACAGTATTTGATTATTTGAGGCTATGTTATGGGCTATGAGCTTCTCCACCCTTCCTCCAGACTCTAGGACCTTGTTTTTTTATTAATTATGAACCTGCATACTGTAATTCTTAGTAGAGATGAGGATTCAATGTTGGCCTCCATGGCCATGATAGGGCAGAATGGGGATTCAAGGCCAACCCGCATGGCCGTGATAGGGCAGGATGAAGATTCAAGGATGGCCTTAAATCCAAAATCCACGATTCCTGGCTGAAGACTGAGACTTCCCATGAAAGCTGGAAGCTCTGGTGTGGCGGCAATGTTGTGCTGTGTCTGTGGCTCTGAGTTGGCAGCCATCTTGTGCTGTGGCTGCTGCTCTGTGTTGGTGGCCATCTTGTGTAGTGGCCCAGGCTGATGAGAAAGTATATCAGAAGTATATCCTCACTTGAACGGTAAGAATCTATGAAACTGGTACTTAGCTTATAGCTTATGGCAAGCAGTTGACTTAGCTCGTGGACCTCGTGGTGACCTGTCTTAAGTCAACTGTAGCTTGACTTGGCCTGTGAAGATCACATGGAGCACGACTTGGCTTGTGAAGATCAGCTGGAGCTCGGCTTGGCTTGTGAAGATCAGCTGCCGCTACTCTGGATTTATCGCTGGCAGCCATGACACAACAGGCGCTGTGATATTTGCCGTTTTGTGATCGAGCCCTGCCGCGTCGGCCATTCCGCTTTCTTCCAACCGTGAATGAACAACAGGTACAGCAAAGCATAGTCTAAGAATTGGGCAGACTCTCACATCTTAGATGAAAGGCAAACAACTGGTTAACACAGTCACAAAAGAGGATACAGCCTGGCAGATTAGACAAATATGCATTGTCTAAATACTCATAATACTTGAGCGGCTGTTTACCTTTTTTCAGAGCCAACAATATTCTTGCAATGTCCATGCTTGGCTGATGTCCATAAGGGAAACCACTGGATCCTGGTAGGGTTGAGTGTTCTGATGGGAGGACTGAGACAGATCCATTTGCATTTTTATTTAAAGGCATGGTCGAGCAAGCAGGGTCTAGAGATCGGCAGATAGACACAAGATAAAGATAAAGACACAAGATTAGGCCACAAAGCAAGCAAGGGTCAAGTGATGGGCAAACAATATCCAAATGGGGTAAGAGAGAAAGCACAATCCAAAAAACAAAGGCAGGGGTCAGTACACGAAGAGATAATACACAGAGTAAACAAGGCTACACAAGAAACACACTTCTGTGTGCACACTATACGTTTTTTCAAGTCATTTCCACTGTCAGTTTGAAATACTCTATAATGTTTCCCCAGGTTTGTTTGTAGTTCTTTTTTTCATGTAAGTGTAGATAGTCTAGGCAGACATGCATATTATATTCCTTATTATCATCTGTAAAAACTGTTGAAGGGATTATTTCTCATTTATTATCTAATCTAGATTATATAATAATCTGCTTCTTAACACCACCAAAACCAAGGAGCTCATTGTGGACTTCAGGAAGGTGAGAAGAGGCACACATGATCCCATCCACATTAATAGGATTGCTGTGGAGCCTGTCTCATGCATCAAGTTCCTGGGAACCCACATCACTGAAGATCTGTCCTGGACCACCAACAAGGCTGAAGGCTCACCAGCGTTTATTCTTTCTGAGGAAACTTAAGAAGAACCAGCTGTCCTCAGCCGTCCTGGTGAACTTCTATCGCTGTACAATAGAGAGCATCCTAACAAACTGTGTCACAGTCTGGTATGGGAGCTGCTCTGTTGCTGAGCGTGAAGCACTGCAGTGGGTGGTGAAAATTGCCCAGCGCATCACAGGAACTCCACTTCCATCCATTGAGGAGATCCAGAAGAGACACTGTTTGCATGTCGAGCACGCAGTATTCTTAAGGACTCCTCTCACCCTGCCCAAACTGTTTTCCCTCCTCCTGCCATCTGGCAGGCAGTTCAGATTCCCCGGACTAGAACAAGTGGACTGAGGAACAGCTTTTTTTACCAGAGCTGTCTCACTACTGAATTCTACCCCCACTGATGTCTGCCCCACCCACCCCATTAAAAACAAAAATACAAAAATGCACTGTTAACATTCATTGCACTCCACTGTATATATCTATTGTAAATGTATGTACATATCCACTGTACATACTCTTGTAAAATTGTCTATACATATCCTGTATATCCTGCTCTTTCTTATGTATATAACGATCTGTAAATTGTTTACACATAATCACTGTAAATTCCCCCTTCTCATCTGTAATTTAATTTGTACATATTTATCACATATTTATCTTTGTAATTTATATTTGTACCTATATCCTGCACTTGCTGCTTATTGCACTCCTGGTTAGACCTAAACTGCATTTCGTTACCTTGTACTTGTACATGTGTAATGACAATAAAGTTGAATCTAATCTAATCTAATCTAATCTGTAAATAGATATATTAGCCTATATAGACCCATACTAATAAAAAATTACTCAACATAAGGTTAACTAATATTAGCAGCTTTTAATAAAGAAAGATACACATACAGTCTTTGACAATACAATGAATCTCAGATTGAAACACAGCAAGTTAAGTAAGCCCAATGCCTTGAAGCAATAAATTGCACAGAAAGACTCAGACTTTATTTCACATGTAGCCAAAATCGTTTATGTTCATGTAACAACTATTTTATTATTTAGGATTGTGTGATGCGTGATGAAACACTTGTGTAATCAGTCCAAGTATGTGTAATCAGTATGTGTAATCAGTCTAAAGGATGGGCAAGACATCATGGGCGGATGACGTCATTGGCTAAGAAGCATAAAAGCACGTTGAATGCAGCCAGCTTCAGCTTTTTGTCATTTCACTCTGTGTGTGTATATGTCAGTCTTTGGTAAGCGTCTTCCTATTACTATTTATGAGTTATTTTGTGCACAAGTAGGGTATCATATAGCAGCATGGGCAGTGGAGCTCACGCTAGCAGCTCTCAAGGGGGCTGATTGTGCTTCTCTGAAGTCGGCGCGCGATGCCGAGGCAGCACGTGTGCTACAGATTTCCTCATGGTGCCAGCCCCGCTTTCAACAAGGTCGATGCGGTGGCTGTGCTTAGGGCACCATTTTCCCCCCTTGTCCAGAGTTGTGGAGGCTGTGGGTGTGGTTTCTGAGGGGGGTGAAGCTCATAGCCTCATAGTTGAAGAGACCATCCTTCAGTCCAGAGCTCCATCCACGAGGAAACAGTATGCCCTGAAGTGGAAGCTTTTCACTTCATGGTGTAGAGACCACCAGCTTGATCCAGTTGACTGCCCCGTTGGTACAGTGCTATAGTTCCTGCAGGCGAGATTCTCCACCAGAGTCTCCCACTCTACCCTGAAGGTGTATGTGGTGGCAATCTTGGCCTACAATGCCCCTCTTGGTGGACATTCAGTTGGTAGAGATCCACTAGTGGCACGTTTCCTCCTCGATGTGCTCGAAGTCTCCAGTACGATCCTGGGTTCCAACATGGGATCTGGCTGTGGTGTTAGAGGCCCTCTGTGAGCCACCATTTGAGCCCATAGAGGAGATCTCTGATTGTCTGCGGGTGATAAAGATTGCACTTGATAGAACAGTGTTCTGTGGAAAAGGGGGTGTGTCCTTCTTTTGGGTCTCTGAAAGTGTTCCAGCCAGGTGTGACCCTGGAGCATGGGAAGGTTTTTACAACTAAATTTGGGATCTCTTTGTCTGGTCTAAGTATATAAGGAAAGTGATAAAACACAACATGGCGCAATTCTGTAGCCAGATCGGCCCATAGTGTGGCGTGTGTCTCCATACACCACACTCTGTACTTTCTAAAGACTAGGTATAATGACCTTTTATGTTTGTTTTGTTTTGTGTCATTTTTGTACTGCTGATCAGTTGTGCAAATGTTTATTAATTATACCAATTTGGAAACTATTCTTGCCTGGCAAAATAAACGTTAATCTTATAATATTGTCTGAAATAACTTTTCTAGTAGGTTAGTGACTTCTGAGGTTTTCCGCATTGTTGGCGGGCTAGAGTGAGTCAGATCAACAATCAATGGATGGAGCCGGGGGCACGTTTTTGAGATCTTGACTTCTGGCCACCAAACTGACTTAGCATGCTATTACTTAGGGAACGCATAAAAAAATGTATCTTTTTGAGTCTATTGAGGAAATGGCTGCATTAAGGTAAGCGATCTACGGGGTAGCCGCTGACTAAGACCTGGACTAGCCCAGATGTGTCATGAGTCTGTTCTGGCCAAACAGATCTCTAAGCGACCCAGACTCCCTAACGAACGATAAATCGAAACTAGGAAGTATTATAGTTAATTAATGATCCAAATTTAATCACAACTAGAGGGATCAGCAGTTACATTTAAATAAATATAACTAAAATCACGAAAGATTGGAGTTAGATAAAATTATGTGAAGGGTCAGAATTAAAATTGGAAAAGCAAAAGATTAATAAATTTGAGTGATTTTTAAAGAGACGCAAGGAAAAGGCCAAACGCGCGTTAACCTTCAACCAGGTTCATGTCTGTGTTATTTTGCCCTTTGTTAGTTCCCTACATTTTCTTGTGGATTTTAAGTCATGTTTATCATTAAGTCCCTGCCAAGTATTTGACCTAGTTGTACAAAGTGTTTCCTTGTTGTTTCCTAGCCTAGTCTTGTGTTTGCTGTGCTTAGTTTTCCTGTGTATCAACCTTCACCTGGTTCCTGGATTAGTGCTTTGGTTTGCACCTTTATTGGTTTGTCAATAGACTGACCCTCAGTCACTTTCTGGTCTGTTCTTGTACTTTGCCTTCTGCTATTCCTGTTCCTTCTCTCGACCCTGCCTTTTTTGACTATGTCTTTTAATGAAGCTCGGGCAAAATATCTGCACGTCTCAGTCCCATTCATAACAGCATGCACATATAATCAGGGTTTAAATTAAGTAAGGGCTGCCCAGCATTAACTCCAGGGCTCGACATTAATGCTTCATTATTGCCAAAGAAGCAATATGAATAAGACATATATAAACAAAAATAAACACCAAAATGCAAGTAGTACTCTTATTTTATTACAAATTTAGGCAGTTTCCTGAACAGGGTTTAAGACTAGTCCTAGATTAAAATAAAAGTTAGAGCTGTCTAAACTGGAAAAATCTTGCACTGACATATCTCAAAATACATTAATTTCACTGTTTGATTTAATAATGCTCACAGGTATATATTACAGGTGTATTAACAAAGACCTATTCCTGGCTTAATCTAATTTCTGTCCAGGAAACCACCCCTTAGAGTAAGTGGCAAATAATGGATGTAGCTAATTCATGTACTGACAGTATAAGGTTGCACTGCTGAAGCAAAACTCACAACAAAAACAGATAAAAATTCTAAATTATGTGTTTATGTTTAAAATATCAGGCAACAACATGCAGGGTTTCTCCATTATGACTTTTTCACCATTATGACAAATACACTATTATTTGGTTACTGACATTTTAGGCGAATCATTAGCGAATCTCACAGCAACCGCAACGCTACTGTTTAAATTAACCTTTTAGTTAACAATTTAATAACTCACTTATTAAACACTCACTACTGGCACATACTGTCATTTTAAAAAGTATCATTTACAGGAAGAAAAAAAATCTCATAATAGTATTTAATGCAGTTGAATGTTTCAGTGTGAATTTTTTTTTTTTTGATAAAGTAGGCTATAGATTAATACCAATCACAATATAAGAAATTGTGTAAGAAATTGAAATTGATGTAAGACATTGAAATAAAAGTATTAATATTGGGAAATAAAAGGTGAAAAACATGAAAAACAGTCAGATTTATTTCACAGGTGCACAGAAAACTAATGAGAATATTGTTTCAGATTAAATCATATTTGCAAAATATATAAATAAATATATATATATACCGGTATATATAGCCCCCAGGCTGGATTTGGCCCTTCATAACAAATCCCTGTTTAACCCCTGCGTATAATGGCTTACTTGCTTTATTTCATCTGAGTGTTCTCAACTTTAGTGCAGCTAAAAAGAATTGTTCTAGTTATGGCAAGTAATCTGATCAATGAAGTCTACATTCTATTAATTAATAATATAAATAGATTAGCCATTCCATCCAGGGATTACACACTTATCTGTAGGGGCAGCAATGTGTGCCCACTATTAATGAAAGGATTAGAAAATTAATTAGGTAGAATTTGCATACTGGGTAATTGGACATAGCCTGTAAACATGCAGGTCTGGTGAGCAGGTGTGCGGCAAGATGTATGAAGCAGTGCAGTGCAGCCACAGAGGGGGTCTAAAGTGTTTCATGCACTGATTTGCAAAAACTGAAAAGTCCAAATGTTATATGATATATATTATCTCCAATGTAATGATTTAAGGTTTAAAGGGCACCTACTGTATTATGCTGTGTGTGTACACAACCACCCTATAATGACAAAAATTCAACCACTCCTTTTTTTCAGTCCTCTTAAATCATAAGTAATATCTCTGAACAAGCCATTCACGAAATCTGACGACTGTTGAGTGACACTGCTGTACGAGACACTGCACTGCACAATCTGCCATGTTTATCTTTACACTTTTTTTTTTTGCTTCATTTTATTGTTTGAGTCATTTATAAGCCAAAATATTGTATATTTTGTGCAAATATAATTAGTTTTTTTTGTTATTTTGCATTGACCCCATTTAGTGAAGATGCAAGGCTTGTGAGAGTCGTTGACCTCTCAGTCTGACTTCAGCTCAGATCTACTGTAATTTTTTGGGACCGTGAGCCTCAAGCCCCTTTTTTCCAGCCAATATATTGTCCTGGTAATATTAATAATGTAGACATCATTAGGTACTTTTGTCACTTATTCATGGATTTAAAATGCATTATATCAATGCGATAGGCATGATAATCAAAACCAAATTTTCTTCTTTTTTTTTATGTGTGGTATAAGCTGTAAAGGCACAGCAGGTAGGGAGCAGCAGCTCATTTGCATTTAAAGATACATGTACAAAAACAGTTTGTGATTCCACTCTAAATAGGCATTTTCTAAATTATATTGTTCTGTGTGTTTGTTTAATTTTTGTAAGCTGGGGTGTATAAGGTTAACTTATCATCTGCTAAACCATGAACTCCAAGTTGATTAAACCAAACCATTGCTTACCTGAGGTATGCTGGTTCCAGATATGCATCCAGAAGTGCTAAATGTGTGTAAAATGGTAACACAAAATCACATTTTGCTATAAAAAAGAAAATTGCTATGGCTACTTGCATACCATGAAAGTTACCTCCATTTTTGTAACAGAATGCTTAATTTATCCACTTACTTACCCATAAACATACCTGTGCAGGTCAACCCTGCTGAAAAAAACAAGCAGTTTCTCATTCTTTTGAACAAATTGTGATTGCTTTTGTGCATTCAAGCACCTTATTATGTAATTGTCTGCGGTTTATTATATTTTCAGTTGCTAATATCATGTTGCTCAAAATGTATCTGTGCTATAGCCATACCCCTCAAATCATCTAGTCATTAGTTCATCACATAAGATCACATTAAATGCAAATTGATCTAGTTGTCATAGACTGTCACACATATTTTTTAAACATTTCTATTAGATCTTTAGTAAATTTTGCATGAATTGTGCAAGTGAACCTTAACTTTCACTAATGAAAAGAATATAGATCAGCTAATCATGAACCGCTTTTCCTGCTCAAAGGTGCATCTCACGAGTCTTCAGCATATATAGGACAACTCAAAAGTTACACATTCTGAGACTGGATGAACATCCATAAAACTGTCAGGCTCAACAGCCGAGAGGAAGAAGAGGAGTAAGCATTCATGTCGGAAGGGTACAGAGGACAGAGGCACGGAAGCACATATCAGAAGAAATAAGGGCTGCTATTGTGGACAATGTTGTCAATCATGGCCTTACAACGGCTGAGGAGCGCAGCTAAATATTGGGAGATAGACCATATCCTTAGTAACTCAAACATTTTGAAACAGTCTCTTTCAATCAATATCCCACATACAGTAATGTGTAAATTAGCACTGAAAGAAATAGATATATGACATACATAAGGAATGCAGCCTTTCAGTACAATAACTGTCATCCAAACTGTAGCCATAGTTTACATCAGAACATCCCTCCAGAGTACACTGTTATATTGACAACATGACTAAGCAATTTGACTGCCTTATCCATACACAACAATACAAGGACTTGTCATTCTGATGGCACTGACATGTTCATTGACAAAAATATTTTTTTTGAGAGATGAACTAAGGAGCAAAAGATTGGCTTTAGAAGGCAATTCATGGTGTTTTGCTATTTGTAAAAATTTGCTTTTAGAAATGCACTTACTGTTTTGCAAATGTCAAGGATGAATCGAGAAATGTAGCAAAGTGACTGAGAAAACTGTAAGAGGTTTGTTTGTGACATCTAGTGGTGAAAAAAAAAATAATATTGCACCATTTTCTAGAAAGTAACCATAAGTTTAAAAAGTTATTGAAAAAGAAACTGTGATCGGTGTCCAGAGCCGTTATATGCTTTCGGTCGTTGTGGAGGATACGACTGAAAGTCACTCATTTTATTTTGAAAACATCTTTAATATTTTCTCTGTGTTAGTTTGATGAAACAGGTCCCATATTGACAGGTCCCATATTCTAAAATCCATCGAATCTGATAGCTTACATGCAGAGTTATGTTACAGGCTCACTTAGTTCCCTCTATCTGATGGAGAAAAAGGAGTTTAATGCAGAGACAGTTCCTGTGAGGCAGGAACACACAGCCTCCAGTGTTTTCCTTCAAAAGTTAAGACTGAGCCATTTGATGGAGATGATGAGGTAATGCATGGAAGCTATCCATTATGAATACAGCGTGAATCAGACCCGCTCTAACAAGTATCTGTTTTACTCCAGCACCACCACATGCCAGTGACTTCACTACATATCTCCTGAGGAAAGAAATTGTGAGTTCCAGCTTGTTTCATTTTGATGACTGCCCTGAAAATTACTGTGCGTAGAAAACATCTTTTCAAGCTGACTCTCGTAGTGTTGGGACTGCAGAGAATGAAGCGCTTTCAGTGGAGGAGGAAACACAAATTTTTGATAAGGTTGAACACACTCTCCAGTTTACACAGCGTTGCAGGACTTGTGTTGCAGGGTTGGATAAATTCTTATTGTTAATGTATCCCTTAAACTGAATATGAGTAGATTACCTGTGTTTTATAACAATTTCTTTGAAGTTTGATATATGTAGGATAGACACTGAGTGGTTGAACTAGGTATTGCAGTCCAAATTAAAAATATTGGAGATGGGTTTTTTCACCCGGTCCCTCCTACTCAGACTTGGTGCACACGCAGGTTGCCAGATTGAAGACACCAACTGGAATGAGAGCAACTGATGATAAAGTATTGAGCCATAAGGCACGCGTAAACTTCACTTTCACCATTCTGTTCAGGACTAGCTCAACACATGCGCAGTACCACGTACTTGACGTGTACTGTCTCAAGATTCCCTTTGCACATGCGCTGTTGTATGTGGACCTGTCTGTGAGCCCTTCTGCTGACACAAGTGATGTAACAGAGACAATGCATTGGATGGCTGAAGTATACTTTGCCCTTTACACTGTAAATTAGATCAGCTAATGTGTATGTTTTGTAATATTTGTGATGTTTGCACATTTTAAACCACCTTTTAGAATGTACTGAAAGTTTTATTTCCCGCTCAGACCCCTTTTGATTGTAAGCTTCCATGACTGAAATGAAATATGCTGTGTTTTCCTTCAAATTGTAACCCGGGGTTCCGAAACACAATTACAAAGTGATAAGGTGGAGTTTAAAAAAGAAAAGAAAATATTTTTTTTTATTTTCTTCTGTGCAAAACAAGAGACAAAAATTTGTAGTTGTAATAATAATAATAATAATAATGATTAAAAATCATTGTTAAAAAAAATATAATCCTACATCTACTTAGAGAGCTACACTCCCAGCACCAGTAGTTAAATTACTGTCAGCCTTGATGTAGTGTTGAAAACGATTCTGTCACATGTACAAGGCAGATGCACTCAAGCATAAGATGTCTGCTCAAGGCGGTAATAAATTCACTCAGGCAAACAGAATGAGAGAGGGAGAAACAGAGACGGTAGTGAAAAAGAGAATATGACATTAAACAACATGTCTTTGTTGTAACGTGTCAAGTGAAATTTTCACAGTTTAATATTTTGAAGCATATTTCTGTTGTGTTCTCTTTCCACACATTCTCTCTCTGTTCATAAAAGCAAAATAGTTTTGTTTTTGTTCGTTTTCCATAAAATTGTGTATTTGAGAAGATTGGTTGTTTCTTAGTTAAGTCATAATTCTGAGGGCACACGATTATTTAAGGACCCACCAAGCACTGCTGATCTTATCTCTTCGCTTCATCATCTCTCTGTCAAGGTCACAGACAAAATAGAGGGCGATGCTGCAGAAAGAATTAAAATTCTCAAAAAAAAAAAGTCCTTATACATTGGTCTTCTCTTAAATTAAATGCTTCAAATGGAATGTTCCACATGTAAAAAGGATAATTTGAATTTTTACAAAATTCAAGTTGTAACTGAGTTAGTAAAATATATTTTGATCCATAGTGTCATGTTTAAATCAAAATATTGGTAATATTTAGATATACAGTGCCTTAAGTTTAAGGGTTAGTTTTCAGAGCATAATTTAAGATATTATGAAAACCAGGAGGCTTTTGGCTGTCCTATTAATTGTAATGAACACTGTCAAGACCCAGAAAAGTATGAAAGACATTGCCAGAATAGTCCTTTCCTAACTAAACTAAATAAATAACAGCATTTATTTAACAATTCTTCAGTCACATGGGTATGTTTTTTTCTGTTTTAACACTTTCATTTTAATTAAAATGACATATTCCTTGTGTTTCAGCTGACACAAAACTGTGTACACTGTTTGCATGCAATGTATAGTCTCCAAAATGGCACTACGATGATGTGGAGAGAAAAGAGAAGAATAATTGTTGAATAAATGATTTTTATTTTTATTTTCTTTTTGTACAAAAAGTGTTCTTGTCATAACATTACAGTTGAACAACTGATGGCAGATGGACTATTTTGACAATGTCTTTCATATTTTTCATGACCTTCACAGTATTTATTACTTGGCAGTCAATGGAACAGTCAAAAGCCTCCATTTTTTCATCCAAACTATAAATTGTGGTGGAGTTGCCCTTTGAGAACACGCTATGGATGTGCTTTCTCACCACAAGAACAGATAGGACCGCATTGTTGTGTGCAAAAATAGACAGAGAAAACTAATGCTGTGCTGCAGTAAAAAAAAAAAAAAAAGAAAGAAAGAGAGTACAATTATTTAAAGTTATGGTAGAATCAGATAAGAGATTCTATCAGATGACGATCCTTAATCTTTCTGCCTTGGGTGTTTGGGAATTTGAGCACTGCAATTTGCTTTCAATCAGAGTGCTTCACCCTTTCTCTCACGCTAATGCCAGATCAGGAGGTCCTTACGTCCGTTTCTTAAGCACACCTCAGTGCTTCTTCTGAATGGGCAGAGAACACTTCCTCTCTTGATTCTGCCAAGATGGAGAGTGCCACCTCAGATTGCTCGTGATGAAAGCATATGAGGAGTTACTCCCAGGTGGTAACCCAGGCAGTCGATCGGTTACATATAAACTGGCCACAATTTATTTGACTATCGTTGAGGCTAAAGCAGACGGCTCATGTCATCAGCCGTCCCCATGGCTCGTATGGTTTCCACAGAGAGACATCTGCAGCTCAACCTTCTCTTTGATGATCCCATCTCCCTTTCCGGCCTAATTGGTGATGCCATCAACACCATTGCCACTAGGTTTTGGTTTGTAACAATTGTTCTGAGGGACGCATATTTTCATATATAAATATTGCAAAAACACAGGAAGTTCCTGAGTTTCATTTTCAGGGATGAAGCTTACCCTTCCATTCAGCCTAGCCTTGTCACACCGCACATACACAAAATGCATGGTTGCAACTCTAGCTCTTCTACGACTGCCCAGGGCATTTTAACTACATATACCATTGGGTGATTTTGACTCAGTCTCAAGAGCTATCGCATTGACATCAAGACATCATCCTAGCTGATCTGAAATGTCTCTCCCTCCTGCTCAGAATCCATTCGAAACACCCTTAAGAAAATTAAGTTAGACTAGAAAGTGACTGTTCATTATTTTCAGAGAGCTTTAGGTCTTGTGGCAGCTATATCCACAATGATACCCTTGGGCATCCTGCACATGAAGCCGCTTCAGTTATGAATCAGCCAGGGGATTTCATTCAAGGATAAATCCTCAGAGGTAAGTAAGGGTTACACGCTAGGGGCTCCATACCCTTTCTATTCTGTTCTAAACCCTGGTTTATGACTTTGGGTCGCACTCTAGGTCCAAGTTGTCATTGGAAGATGCTAACAACAGACTCATCCCTCATGGACTAGAGTGCAGTCTTAGATGGCTGTCCAGCCCAAGAGATCTGGAGAGGTCATCTTCTCTCATGGCACATGAATTGCTTCGAAACGATGACTCTATTTCAGGTCCTGAAATAATTCTTTCAGCAGTTGAGATGCTACCCTGTTTTATTACAGGTGGACAACACTACAGTAGTCTCTTACATAAGTTGCCAGGGCAGACTGCTGCACACCACTTGAACAAGCTAGTGCAGCAAGTTCTGTTTTGGGAACAGGACAAGTTCCTGTCCCTCAGTGCGATTTTCATTCTAGGGCATATAAATGTGGGAGCAGACGTGCTGTCCAGACAAGCTGCTCCCCTGGGTCTGAAAGTGATTTCCCACACATGGCCAAGACTGCATCTCTATGCATTTCTTCCAATAGCTCTGCGCCCAGGAGTCCTCACGAATGTCCGTCAACAGCGGTTTTGCCTCTTATTGATAGTGCCTGAGTGTGGTTCTCAGATTTAGAGATGAAGGATAGTAAATCTGAAGGATAAGACAAGACATGCTGGCCTTCCAGCCAATGTAATAGAGACCATTCTAAGTGCTAGGTCTCCATCCACTAGAATAACTTCTGCCCTCAGAAGGAGTGTTTTCAAGTTGGTGCATGACATAACATGTAGACCCAGTTCACTGCCAAATTGTTTCAGTGCTGGAGTTTCTGCAACAGAAATTGTCCTCAGGCATCTTCTAGTACTCTCAGAACTTACATGTCCACCATTTCTGCTTGCCATGTTCTGACTGACGAGGTGTCTGTGGGAAGCAATCCTCTAGCACCCTTTCGTCCATGAATACAGTCATTCTCAAATCCTTCTGCCATTCACAACACCGAGCAGGAACAACTTCACTTACTGTGTGCTTTGTGTGCTCTACAAATTTACGTCCACCACACTAATCAGGAAGACCTCTTCGATGATATTCTCACTCACATTAGCATTATGGAATGCAGAATCAAGACTAGCTTTTGATAAGGGAATGAATCAGGTTACTTGGCTGTAACCTGATCCTTGAAAAGGGAACAAGATACTGCGCCTCAATGCCACACTGTATGCGTGACTACATGTCCTTTTAGACAAACATTAAACTGGATGTTTCCTTTTCATGCCTATTTATAATCTCCAGATGCACATAATCAAATGACATCACCTAATCAAGGTTATTTAAGCCAAACTTCAGTGTGTTTGACACACTTGCTTCAGCAACCAGTCAAACAAAGAATGTTCTCATTGGCATTATTAAACGCAGCATCTCATTCCTCGCTTTTTCAGGAACTGTGTTACAGTCAATTAACTTGTGTAACCAAAGCCCAGTAACCAAAGCCCAATTGTTCAGTTAGGCCAGTTCTAGGAAAAGTCTTGGTTGTTTCAGAATTCAAACCTGTTTCTGGGCTCTACAGGCAGTTCTTTTGACTTGGTTTTAGCTCTGAGCTGTAAGACATTTAAGGCATTTGCTGTTTCAAGTCATACACATTCAGTTAAATTTTCCAGAGGTAAACTTCACTCTAAGTGTAGTAACACCTATAAAGCAATATGAATGCCTCCAGATTGAGCTTTGTATTCAGTGGAATCATTTAAACTGCCAGTTTTGTCGGGCCATATGAAAGGCACAAGTTCTATTTAATACTATAAAGCATTGTAACAGTCTGCATTGAAAAAATGCTATATAAATATAGCTTGAATGGTTTTCTGCTTGCCTATCCTCATCCTGTCTGCTTACCACCCAACTGGCTATCATGTCTTCTTCTAGGAATCTCAACAACATCAAAGCCAAACAAAATAAATTATTCTTGATGAGAGCCATGTTTCTGCCCATCTTAGCACTTGTTTGGCAAGCAAATCTGGTTCTCCTCTTGGGCATTAGTGAGTGGCCTGAGCTGCTTAAAATATTGGAGGGGACTGTTTAAGAGCCATATCTCAGTTCTGACCTCATGAGGAGCTATTTCCTTGCTTTGTGGAAGTACTGATGTCCCAGCTCCATACATCTCTCAAGAAACACATACAGAAAAGGAAAATCCTTGAGCCAGCTTTTGACCACTGATGCACTTAGACGGGCATGCTTTTAAGCTTGGCCCGATCAAGTCACTCTATGAACCAAAACATCAATATAATTTAGCAAGCTAGAGGCGACAGCGACAAGAGAACCAAAACTCCATCTGTGACAGAATGGAGGAAAAAAAAACCTTGGGAGAAACCAGGCTCAGTTGGGGGCCAGTTCTTCTCTAGCCAGGCAAAACCAGCACTTAATTAAATTAAATTAAATTAAAATAAAATTATAAAAACATTAATATTAGCATGGATGTCATTCTTTTTACAATGTAACAGGTACATTGTATGCTATGAGAGCGTTCAACTGATCTAATTAATGCAGCCTAACAATCCTTTAACGAATTTGAATAAAAGAAGCATGTTAGTGTGTTATGTGTAGGTCTGGTTAAAGAGATAGGTATTTAATCTAGATTTAAACTGACAGAGTGTCTGAACATCCTGAACAGTGTTCAGGAGATTATTTCAGAGTGTGTGTGTGCTAAATAGATAAAGGGATCTGCCGCCCCAGTTGATTATGATATTCTAGTATTATCAAATGGCCAAAGTTTTTAGAAATCGGAAGTGGAAGTGGTGGACTATAATGCGATGCTGAGGACCTAAGCCATTCAGGGCTATATAAGTGTTTGAGAAATGTTTGATAGAGAGTCAGTTCAATGTTGACAGAACCGGGCAGAAATGGTCATACTGTGGCTCTAGCAAGGACACTAGCTGCTGCATTTTGGACCAGCTGTAGGTTGTTTATCAAGCATGTAAGTATTACAACAGTCTAACCTCTAGGTCATAAATGCATCATACAACCTCTGGCAATGATTCAGTGTAAGAAGATTACAAATACTAATATATCTTACACTTGGCTGTCATGTTCGCTTTGTGTGGTTTCTGTAGTGGTCCTGTCCTTTGTGCTATACACACTAAAAACACAAATGCTTGTATTCATCTGAAGAAGGAAAGTTTAGGACTAAATAAGTGACCTTTGACTTTTAATAGCAATGTGATGAAAAGTTACAAACATGTTCCAAATAGGAATTGGTTGAATTAAGAGAAGAAGATTATTAATGAGGAGAGTCATAGAATTAAAATATTTTAAAGAAGGCCACTTTTTTGTGTTTTGTCTACCTCACTGTCTAAAAGGATAATTAATTAATTAATAGATAATTAATACTTAAAACTTATCCCTCTACCTGTTAAGAACATTACTAAACATAAGAATTACAATTAAGCAAGCATACAATGCTCATTTTAAACACTTTTTGAAGATTTACAAAAATGTAATAAAAAATTATAATAATTATATTATATAAAATAATAATATATTATACAGCTAATGGCTCTATCAAAATGAAAAGAATAATGAATAATCTTTTACCTTTAAGAACCAACTCCCATGTCTATACAATAATGCAAAGATATGAGTCTTGCTACATGGTTGTGCTTGGTTACTAGAGAGTGAATTAGCAGTATGAATGATAAAACCCTTATTCAATGCTTGTCGTTATGAAATTCAAATTCAAATTCAAATTTTATTTGTCACATACACATACATACATGTAGTGCGACATGCAGTGAAATGATGTAGCCCCCATGTCTCCTATGACATTCCAATTGAAAGATATGACTGTTTGTATTTGGGTTGCTAGGGTGTTTTTATAATAGTTTGCTAGGGGTGTAGTTAGAAAGAGAATAAGTTTCATGATTCATGATTCATGATTCAGATTCATGATTGGTTGTTTGTGGCTCTGCAGTCAAACAAGCCTACCCCCTTGTCTCTATGACACATCCAAAAATATCTATCTGGCAGTCTATGGGATCAGCTGATAAGATTGCTCTAAATGAGTTTGCTAGAGGTGTGGCTTGACAGTTCAATAATGATCCTGAGAGTCTGATTGGTTGGATGTGATGTGGAGTTATATTCAATGCAAGGAATTCCTATTTAAATTACCATAGTATGAAAAAAATTCATACTATCCAGCAATCATGGCAAAATTATGTTCTTCAATGCTAAAAACGAGAATTGAAAAGAATTGGAAAACAACAGTGATGAATCGTTACTTGTAGTAGAATCGAAAACCAGAAATTTAATTTTCGTGTCAATTGCAGCCACTTGTCTTAGTTTGTTAAACTGGCTTTGCCTGCAACAGAGCCGGTTTATATGCTTGTGTGTTTGTTACAGCTTTTAGGATCACAGCATGGTCAAAACATCCGAGTTACTGTAAGTTGCTAAACCTTCTTTCTGGAATATCTGGTGTTAATCAGTGCCCGAGGAATCAGGTGGGTCTCTCTCATGTAGGCAGAATGGTTTGGGAAGAGGGTGAGGGTTGAAGAGTTTACTAACCCCCTGCCTGGGCCAAGCAGTGTGGAACGATAAGACTAATAGTCTTCCTTTGAGGACCCTGTTCTTCTCTCTCCTTATTAGTCATTTATCACACCTGCCAGCCTGGCTGAACCATAAGTACTCTTCAGCCTTATCCCCTTCATGCTGTCATGTCTGAGAGAGAGAGAGAGAGAGAGAGAGAGAGAGAGAGCAGCATTAAAGAACAAGCAGGTAGTTCTCCCACAACAGAAGAGTTATATTGATGAGGTTTGCAGTATAAACAATCCTTGAAACCCTATATTAAGTGTGTGTGTGTGTGTGTGTGTGTGTGTGTGGAGGAATAGCCCAATCCTGACTGAATGTGTTTTTTTATTTAATTATTATTTGCATAAATTCATTTTCCAATAATAGAAATGAGAAGACACTAATCTTGTATGCAGAAATAAATCTGCATAGAGCCATGTCTACTTTTTCACTAAAAAGAGAGGTTTCAACCCAAGTTGCGAGAGGCTGCAGTTTGATGTAACTCATCCTACATAAATCTATTAAAGAAAAGCATTTTCTGTAGGACACTAAATCTAAAAGCAGGTTGAGTTCACAGAGTAACTGTAATAAATATATGTTAAAGTTATTGTGACAAAGAAGTTACTTAAATTATGCACTGCAGAAAAAAAATGAATGTTACATTTTATACTTTGCACTTTTACTTTACCAAAAACTACACATTATGGACACTGGAAAAATAAGCAAATACATATGACTATGGTTGTGTTTGCCTGATAAACCCATAAATTCCTGATAAACCTCACTAATAAATCAAGTTATCATTCTAGTACATGTAAGACATGCTCTTGCCAACAGAGTCTCTGATGTCCTCCAGGAAATACCAGGATATCCAGGCAATGTCCGTACAACTTAAAGCCTGATAAGTAAAATAATATCTTGGCTTATTAATAATGTAATGCAAGTCTTTTTAAAGGTTTTAACACATATCACATTAAGATGGTTTCACTTTATAAAACAATAATTCACATGAGCAATAAATCAAAAAATAACATTGAATAAGTCTTCACATTGGTGTGGCCTAAACTAACATAAGCATCTCATTTTGTATAGAGCAAGCATGATTACATAATTTCTGTCTTAATACCTTTTCAAACAATGTCTTCTCTCTAATCGGATATGTAAAGAGTTTTATGTGTGTGTTAATATGATCTTTCATCACTTTAATCTTAAACTAGCATCAGCAAAAATACAATTATCAAATATGCACATCTTCTATAAATTCTGGTTCCCTTTTCCTTATGTTGAAAAAATAGTCTAGCAACTTGAACCATCCGCTAACCCTTTTTAATAGCAAGAAGTTAAAGCATAATCATATATATAAGTTTGATAAAGAAAGGTTTATACCAAAAATAAAGTAGGCATTAACCAAAATTTGCATCATCATTTGCTAATTAAGCGCTGATCGTTTGTATTTCAAAGCCATTAACCTCAAACGCTAATTCATCTATCTCTGATTCATATCCATTACTCTCAAAAGCCTTTTTAACATTTCTCAAGAGGCCCTTTATTCAGTTATTCATTGACAGCTTCAGTGGGTCCATTTTTGCATCAACAGTCTTTGTTTCTCATGTATGACTTCTTTTTCTTCTTCTATCTGCTTATCTTAAGCAATGCCTTTATAGAATTGTACAATCAAATCATCAAAAGCAACTTCCAGTTTATCTGTTCTGTTTATTCTCCTTATGTGTGGTGATTGACCAGCAGATTGCACACTTCCCATTACACTATATATAACACTTTACATGAAGAGTTTCATTTAAGAAATGGTTTTATCAATTTCGATTTACAACAGCACTTACTTATAATCATTTTGCCTAACACTCATTTTGCCCCCATTTTCATGAGCTGAACTCAAAGTTCAAGTCTATGTACACAAAAGGCCTTTTTTCTCAAAAAACTTACAAATCTATCTAAATCTGTGTTAGTTAGCACTTCTCCTTTTCCCAGATAATCTGATAGCATGATTATTGCACAAGTGTGCATATGGGCTGTGGCATAATAAAGGCCACTCGGTTTTATTCAATGCAGTTGTGTTGTGCGGTTTATAACACACAGATGTTGCATGTTTGAGGGAGCATGCAATTGGCATGCTGATGGTTGCTCATGAATTGAATGTTAATTTCTCTACCATAAGCAGTCTCCAAAAAGCATTTCAGAGGAATTTGGCAGTACACATCCAACACCGTCCTCACAACCGCAGACCACATGTAACCACCAGCCCAGGACCTCCATCCAGCATCTTACCTCCAAGATCAACCGAAACCAGCCACCGGACAGCTGCTACAACAGTTTGTAACCGACTTGAGTGAGCAAAAGCTCACGTTCGATGGCATCTGGGCGCTTTGGAGAGGTGTTTTTTCTATACACACAATTCATGGAAGCTGAAAACATCTCAGTTCTTGCATGGCGGAAGTATACTCAGAGGATATGTTTACCCATTTCTGTTTCACTTTCTGCCAATATCCAACTTTGCACAGCCATTGAAGAAAGAGTGGACCAACATTCCTCGAGCCACAGTCAACAGCCTGATCAACTCTATGCAAAGAAATGGGGCAAATGGTGTGTCTGCGATGTAATTTAATTTGATTATTAATATTAATTATCATTTGAATTAGCTTTAACTAATATTTGAGGTATCAGATCATAATAATCTATATTATAATTGGTTTCATGGAAATTCTAGATACACTTTATTGACTAATACATCAAGCGTTGGCAGAATTAAGGTATCTTACCAATTCTGTTTTATTTGCGTGTTTAACAAAATAACAACAAATATAGGTATTTACTTATCCATTTATCTGATTTAGACTTCTTAATTCTGAACTGGGTAATGTAGTTTTGTGCAGAGTTTGACTTTACAATACACAACACCCAACACAATGACTCTTAATAATAGAGCAGAAAGTTTGTTGAACTATACTTCTATTAACAGGACTAAGCTAACTGAAACATACGACATAACAGGTCCAATCACAGGCATTATACCCCTCCTTCCGGGGAGAAGTGCAACCTATGTCCCAAAGACAACAGGACAGGAAAGGCATAGGTGGAAGTATGGGGAATCAACTAATGATCCAAACTAAACAGGGGATAAGAAGGTGACCAAATAAGGCAAAAAATACAGGGAGGTGTGGCGACAGAGGGAGGAGCTAGAAAAGACTACAAGAAAAGCTGGAATAGAAGGAGCCAGAAGTAGGACCCAGTGCACAGCCAAAATCAGGAGGAATGGCCACTGACTCCAGGGGGTGTGACAGGCAGTGGCACAGCAGGTGTTGAAAGAGCAAAGCAAATAGGGAGGATCAAAAGCCAAGGCAAAGGAGCCTGAGCCTGAGAGACAAGCTGAAGCAGAGTCCCAAGGTGCAGGATGGTGCGACAGCCAATCAGGTCATTGTTATTTGCTGATGTTGACTGCCTCATGAGTTTTCTAAGTTTCAACTGCCTCATAGGTTTTTCTAAGTTTTCTTGTGTTTTATATTAACAGTGTTTAACTACTATACTTAATAATTTGAGGTCTCACTTAACATTAAGCATCCTAATACCTATGTACTTACATAATAACTAGATGTGCTCTAATGTTTGTGTAACTACACATAATCTTACAACCCACTGAATGGTATGTGTAAGTACAAATATGTAACAGGACTTTGGTAAGAACACTGTTAGGTTGTAAGAAAGTACAAAGGTGTAACCTGACTAACATCACTTTTTGGTAAAGAAAGTGTTACACTTTATATTAAGTAAACAATTGACCTTATGCATGGTTTGCTTCTTGGTTTTAGATAAGTTAGTAAAATAATTTTTAAAGCTGTACTGTGCTGTGACAGAATGCCCCCTTTCACAATTAGAAGAAAATGTTTGTTTGATGACCAAAGATCCACGTTGTCATGTCCACACACAGAAGAGAAGCTGTTATAAGCTTTGTGACATTTATTGATGATTCATATAAACGGGTGATCAGGTAAGTTCACATTCATTGAAAAGTTCCATTATAAGTAAAGTCACTTCCCAATACTGGTGTTGGTTCATCCTCAGGTGCACAAAGACAGTCTTCCTTGGAGCACAAGGGAGATAAGAATGACAAAGAAAAGATTAACAGAATAGTGTCCATGTAAATTATGATTCCCAGCTGGTGAGTATTTGAAGAGTGTGGGTGATTACGAGGTGCAGGTGTTGTAATTAGAACTCTGGTGATGGTTCACGAATTGTGGTGCATTAGGGGAATGAGTGAAGCGGTGACTGATCATAGTGACTGGGACTGAGGAGGAACGTGTAGAGGTGTGACACTACCCCCTCCACAGGTGACTCCTGGGCACCTGAGGTGGTGACAGGGACAAACACAACCTCTGGGGGCTGCACGGTGAGAATGCTGTCAGTGGAGATTCCTCGCGAGGAGAGCAGGGTCAGAATATCATTGCGGGAGACCCATGATCTCCTCAGGACAAACCCCCTCCCAGTCTACAAAGTATTGTAGCTGGCCATTCCTGCACGAGTCCAGGATCTCTTGGACCTGGTAGATGGTATCTCTGAGGCCCCGTTGGGTTGCGTCTGGAGTTGGAAGCGGTACTGGTTCTGTAGAAGGAGGAAAGACTGAGTCAGTGTGATATTTAGAAGTATGGATACGTGAAGCGTGGGGAAATCCGGTATTGTGGAGGTAGAGTTCAGGGCGATAAGTGGCGGAGTTGATTTGAGAATTAATTATGAATGGCCCCTATGTCAGCGGGGACTTCTTACAGGGCAGCGGAGAGTCCCCACACCCTCTGCGCTCTCCTGGAACCAGTGATTCTACAGGCACTTCAGAGGCATTGGACTGAGGTTAGACCAGTAGATGTTGGACAGAGTTTTGTGCATACTCAGCCCACGCAAATGCTGACTCAGGTCTCATGATGTTGTGAGCAGTAAATCTGCAGCGATAAGCGTGAGATTTCTTGAATTTCCACGCTCTGTCTGGCCATTCGTTTGGGGATGATAGCCTGAAGACAGACTGACTGGCATTCCAAAGAGCTGGAAGAAGACCTGAACAGAACTAAGGCCCTCTGTCACAGACAATGTCCTCTGGAGTCTAAAGTTCAGGGAACATGTGGGTAAACAATGCTTCCAGCAGCCTCGAGAGCTGTGGGAGAGACCTTTCAGGGATTGGATTTACAGACTTTTATAAAACTGTTTGACCATGACAGGCTTTGCAGAGGATTCCTTCGAACGTTGGAACCAATTAAGTGGGTAAACAAATTTTACCGCATCATTCAGTATCTGGTAGTCTGTATATGCAGGGCCAGGCCACCTTTCTTCTGTACAAGATATTAGTCAAGTCAAGTCAGTTTAGTTTTTATGGGAAGAGGATGGTGGAGGAGGTTGCCCTTTTTGTGGCCAGTATAGCTGCTGTTGTCCCTTCTTGTTGAGTGATGTGGCCGTTGATGGACCAGGTAGAGATTCTCTGTGATGTGCCATCCCAATTTTGTGCTGTCTACTCTCTTACGGTTGAGCCATGGGCGGAGTCATGGGGTGGTCAGCAGAGTTTTCAGAAAACCTTTATAAAGTACTTATAAGTGAAAAAAGATGACATTACTAATGTCTCATTACACTTTTGTGTACACATACCATTCTGAGGTATGTTACATGTGTGTGCCACAAAAAATAGTACAGCTGTAGATGCTATGCACCAATGTAAACTGGGGTTACTTCTGTTACTTTTACATCCCATTACTATTCAAGATACACAGGTATTAGGAATACTTAATGTAAGTTGGACTACAATGTAATCAATAATAAGTAATTTAATTATGATTGAATTAAATGTTAAATAGTACACAATAATTTTATAATTTAATAAGTTTTTACAATCACTAATCTTTTACCATTAAAAGTACAGAGATTTTTTACAGTCATAATATTTAACCCGTATAGGTCTAGGGTACTGGAGATTGTAACATTTAAAAAGCAAAAGCAAAGAGCGTCGCGTACAGTGTGCCGGACAAACAAAAAAACACAAACTGAATGCAAGTGATGCTTTTTTGTTTGTGACTATTAAATACTGAAAGTTTTAAAGGTGACAAAAAGAAAATTTGCCCACATGTACAATGTTTACAATGTTACCAAACAAAACCAGAGGAAGGAAAGAAGGGACAGTGAGTAGTACTCAAATCCAAAATAACAAATCAAAACAGCCCCAGCCTTAGCTTCCCTGAGCTATCATTCAAATATAAATGAGATGAGTGTTAGCGTCGAGGTGCCCTAACTAAACTACTCCCTTAGCCAAAACTAGAGTACAGGGGTTGGCACTGTCGCTAGCCTAATGTACTGTACAATGGTAGAATACTACTTGTTGAGTGTGTATCACGTGACATTCTTATCATAGCGCTTCTACCGGCCTCATAACACATGATGTTTTACAATGTAGAAAGGGCGAAAGAGCAACTTTACGATGAGTTCAATGGCTCACAAAATGCGTACAATACACAGCGACGGCAAAAGCAGTGGCGTGCTCTTTTATCTGTAAATTGGTCATGACGATTGGAACTGCGAATGGGTAGCGTGCTTTGATGACGATTGACAAGTGACGAAACCAGCGAGTAACTAAAGGTAAAGTACATAGAACGAATGGGAAAAAACGCGACTGCTTGCTTAGACACGCGGCAGTGTACCATAGTGTAACACTGACCAATAACACGTAGCTACAATTTTCAGCTAGAAGGGTTTGTTAAAATTAGCAAAGAATTTTTTTTTTTTTTTATTACACAGTTATTCAGAACCATTTTCCTTGCCCTTTATATCAGTGTTGGAGTAATTAATTAATTATTGGGTAATTAGTGATATATGACACAGCGAGAAACTGAGAATATAAATTTTGGCTATATAGATGTTTTTCGTTTGTTTAACAAGCGTGCAAGAACAACCACTCAAGAAAGTATTACAGTAGACTAAACTCAGTCATACCAGCATGAGTGCTGACTTTCTGCATTCTACATTGAAACTGGGTCACAATTTAAATATTTTTGAGATATTAAAAAATGCTGTTAGAAATATGACTTTCAAATAAAGATAACTATCAAACAGCAAACCTGTGTTCCCTAAGTGATGAAGAAGGGCAATAGAGCATATCAGTATTCTAGATTGTACATGCTTTAGGTTTTAGGTCAGATATTAGAACTCATTAATTTGGAATTTAGTAGTTAGAAATTTTATCATCAGTTTTTACATTGGATATATCTGTGCATTAGTTTTCTCAATTTTGTGCTCTGCAGGCCATGAAAATAAGGAGCTGAATATCAGCAGCATAACAGTGAAAGTAACGTCCCTTTGCCTCTCTGTGTCTTTCCCAAGATTGACATGTGTATGTGAACAATAATGGCGTAGTGCAGGCCTTGGTACTCCACTATTGCATGTGATTGATATGATACCTTCTCATTTAATGTAATGATGTCTGTAAATTAACATCAATTCCATGTGTACATGTGGAATCAATATTGTATACAATGGAAATAAGTCCTGTCATTGTCGTCTAACATCTAATGAGAGTTCAGAATGTCTATGAACATTAATTCCTAATCCATCTTTTTCACTATCCAACATGGATATTAAAATCCAGCAACAATTCAAATTAACAATTAACAATTCTTTATCCAGTCTGTGTGGTGCCCTGGCCTGTATGCAGTAGCCATACACACATCACAGAATTTATTACAACACTTTACATGCCTGGCCCAGCGAGGCCATCACGGGTACTGTATTACAGGTAGCAAGCAATTCAGCTTCTTCTCCACCCTGCACTTCCTGTTTGCCCAGCCAGAACCCTAGTCTGGCATCATTTACCTGGTGACTCTGCTACCTTTCTGCCCTAGACCTGTTAGCTGATTTGGATTGCCTACCTGGTATTGACTTCTCCTTGTTTCCCTTTATATCTTTGTTTCTTCCCTTACGTCAATGTGCAAATGGATGAGTCTGCACACTTACATGTGTTCACTGGATAAGGTTACTATGCTGCTTTATAACTTCAAACAGTTATACTTGAAACCTGTCAACAACCTATGTGGCTCGCTTTTTATAGCAGTAATCTGGGGTAGACTGTATGAGTAACATGTTGTGTCTGGTTTTAGACAAGTTTCTGTCAAATCTGAAGTTGTGATCGTTGGTCAAATATAAAAAGTGCTGGTAACACTTTAGATTGCAGCCACGCAATGTACCTTGGCGTGTTACATAATTTACAGCATAGCCTCTGGTGCCTACTCCTTAAGTATAAAAGGAACAATATGCAACATTTGGGGAATAAGAGAGGGTAATAACACCAGAATTATAAAGCATTTGTATTATGTAACTATTGTAACATAGAAGCACCAATTCTTAATTTACATAGTATGTATGGCCCCTTATTGAAAATTTTACAGTGTACATGCATGTTGGTAAACAAACAATCAGGATTGCATCCAGCTGCAGCTGATACAGCATGAATATAAATGAACAGCTGGTGCGGTGCATATTCAGCTTTTAGCTTGGAGCAGGTGTTACGGCGTAACAGCGGGGCCCTTCATCAGAGAGTCAGGAGAATGTTCTGGAGATGAGTCCCAGCTGTTACACAGCATCCATTCCACCACAGATACAGATCCAGAACTGATGTTTAATTTTTAGTGGGCAAGCAAGTGGAAACCTTTCCACTGCATCCAGAGCCACTCAAGGTTGGATAGTTAGGTACTTAGGTTCTGATTACTCAAACACTCGGTACCTTTGTTCCATAGGTCATGAAGAACTCCACAGGAACATGGGCGTACCTTGTACTGCCAGACCATCACCACCGCGTTCAACCAGAAGCCATAGTGCTGCGTCGTGCTCTCCTGCAGGGCCGAGACTCCGCCTTCCAGAGCGAGACCGGCTCTTAAAACAGTGAGGAGCCAAATTGTCTGAGCTATATCAGAAGTGGCGTCCTTTATTCTAAAAGAATCCATAGCCCACTTCAGGCTTGCTTGACTCTGCGCATGTGGCAGGGCATCCAAGTGATCTGCTTTACCAAGACAACTTCACCTGTCTGTGATGGTGACGCCATCCCTAACAGATATTCTGAATAACTTCTAGCACATTTTGAGGCACAGAACAACAGAACAGTGAGGAAGCCCACCTATACAGAGCGACCGGTATACTTCACCATAAGCTGATGTGAGAAAACACTTTAAAGGGGTGTACGAGTCTGCTGGACGGACAACATTGAGCCAGAATACTAAGGGCAGCAGAGCAGCGCTAGCTAGCTTGTCTTCACTGATATCTTCAACATCTTTGCTGAGCAGCTCATCATTCCAGCATTATCAAAACAGCAATGATTGTCCTGTGCCTAAGAAAATCTGTGGTTTCCGCCTCCATATGTTATCATCCAGTCCACTGCATAACAAATGTGATAGAAATGCTTCCAGAAGGCTTTCGTAGGGCACATAAAGTTACAGCTACCACCTTCATGACCTATCATCCAACCCCCACTCTACAGATGATCACCATCCACCACAGCCTCATCTTGCCCCTCTCACCTGGATGCGACAAGACCAGGAAATGATTGGTAGCTTCGTGAGCATCCATGGATCCAGGGTGGGAATCGTCAAAACACCAAATTCATCTTGCGGATAACTTCACCACGTCTCCTTTTAGCTCCATCACAAAGCCCAGCAGCTCCTCTACTTCCTGAGGCTGAGAAAGCTCTACACCTCCCTTCACCCATATGGCTATGTTTTATAGAGGATGCCACTGGGGCCTTACTTCATATAAGACTGCTTCAACACTGGCACCGTGTCCCCAGCTGGAGGGTGAAGTACAACAGGCACTGATCTCAGACTCAGCCAGCCACTCAGCGTGGCTGGCAGCTTGCTGAGTTCCCACCACTTCATTTATAGATCAGGTCATGAACCTTCCAGTGCTGCTCCTGGAGGAAGCCAGATCAGCCTAGCTTTGATGCTGTGACCAAACACAGAAAGCCAGGATGCTCCAGACCAGCTCTTTGTCTGTCTCAGAGCTTGGCAGAAGAGAATCCGTCCTCCAAGCAGAGGATAAAAGTCCACTGGATGAGTGGATGGAGGTGTGCTTCGAACAGAAATTGGGAGATTGTTTCAGAGTTTAGGTGCTAGATAGGAAAGGATCTGCTGCCATGATGGATTTGATAGCTAGAGGTATTATCAAATAGTGAAGTTTTGAGAACGCAGTAGACATGCAGGACTATAATGTAGTAAGGCTCTCTCAGTATTGAGGAGTTAAACCATTCAGGGCTTTATAAGTAGTGTGAATTTTTAAATCCTCTGATGTTTGAAAGAGAGCTAGTTAGTGTAAACAGAACCGGGGTTAACCATGATCATACTTCTGATTCTCAGTAAGGACTAAGCTGCTGCATTTTGGACTAACTGAAGTTTGTTTGTCAAGTGTGCAGAACAACCACCTAATAAACATTATAATAATCTAACCTCAGAGTCATAAATACATGAATGAATATTTTTGCATTAGATGTTGAAACGGTGACCGTAATTTAGATACTCTTTTAAGATGGAAAAACACAGTTTTTCAGATGCCCAGAAACATGGTTGTCAAAGGAAAAATTGTATCAAACAGCACACCTAGGTTCCTAACTTATGATGAGAGTGTAGGCAGCCATCAGAGTGTTAGACTGTGTTCTAGATTATTATGTGTAGGGGTTTTTAGGTCCAGTATTAGCACCTCTGTTTTCAGAATTTAGCATTAGGAAGTCACTCATCATCCAGTTTTTATGTCAGTTCACGCATTCTAATTAGATTCTCAATTTGTTGTGTATCTGGGCTGCACTGAGAATACAGAGCTGAGTATCATCAGCATGGCAGTGAAAGCTAACACCATGTCTCACAATGTCCCTCTCCTAGAGTAACATGTACAGGTTGAAAGTAACGGTCTAGCACTGAGCCTTGAGAGACTCCATATTTCACTTGCAGGCGATATGATACCCTCCTCATTTATATGATACATGACTAAATTGATTAAGAACAAATGTAAGGATGTTTAAATTACACACATACTAAATATGAATATATGAACCTATAAAACATTCAATAGCTCTTCAGAAATTACACACACAATGTGTGATTTTCTTTTATGATGGTTAAATATTAATGTGAGTAACTATGCTTTCAATTATATGAGACTTTCACAGCATCAGTGTAACATTTTGTATTCATGGCATTTAATGATTAAATTTCCACTCTGTCATCTTTCCTGATGGATTTATTTTGCACTGGTCAAAAGGTACACTTAGGACCTTTTGGACAAAAAGAAATTGTGACCACAAAAAGAGGTATTCAAAGGCCATAGTCAGGACTTTTAGAAATCATCCCAATTTCTATTTCACTTACTTTTTTTTTTCAACAACCTCTTAAGTGTAAATCTGTGTTTCTGTTTTATCTTATCTAAAGGGAATGCAATTTTAAGATGGGTGCTCAGTAAATTCAAATTCAGTAAAAAGTTGATACTAATCTCAATTCTACTTCATTCGTATTTATTATTTCTTTTTAAGTGGAATGTCAGATGCTCCAACTTGCATTTCAAGACCATACTCACTCAAATGCAACCTTGTGTGCCAAAAAGAAAAAAAACAACGCTATGACAACTGCGTTTATACAACACTAGATTTAATGTCAAGTGCACATTGCTATCTCAGACAGACAGATTAAGACAGGCTGTATTGACCATTATTGTCATAAACATTCTTTGCACCATTTGTCTGATATATTAAAATACATGACTGCATACAAAGCACATACAAAAATTCATATCCATCACAATCACTCATTGTTTCAGTTTTTGTTCATGTGTAGAATGCAATCTGACTCATATCTGAAAAATCAAGCCTAAAATAATTCATAAATTTTATTAAGAACATGAGAATAAATCTGTATAAGTCTGTCACTCTATCTCTCTGAATCTCTTCTGTGTTGTTTGCTGGACCACCACCCACCTTTTTGTGCAACGGCTGCTCCAGGCATGATCTTAAGCTCCAAATCTGATGATTGGATGGCCAGTTTCATCCATGAGCAATGAGTAAAAAATCGACACACAGGTCTGGTGATTGCTTCTGGTGTGAATAACAGCCCCCTTAGTGATCTATTGTTTTGTTCAAGCGTCACATTGTGCTAATTTTCAGTGTGAAAAGGTCTTTATTGAGTACATGACACAAACATCTACCTCTTTTCTTTTCATTCTCTCTTCAATATGATATATGCCTCCCTCCTTTTTTTTCCTCTCACTCCTCATGTCCCTTTTCTCTCGCATCATGTCTTTCTCACTATCTCTTAGGGTGTCTTGGGTATGTTAGCTATGTGAGAGGTACATCCCAGGGAATGGTAGTGAAAGCACTGCCAACTCTCTAGATTAATCACTCTGAATTCCCATCCACAGGGCCTGGACATATAGCTCTCTCATTCTCTTTCTCTCAGTATCTTTTTCTCTAATCCCTCTTTCTACCTTCTACCCTCCTGGGAAAGAAGCAGGAACTGAGCATCGTTGAGAAGTGAAAATCCAAAGCAAACCAATGTAATGTGTAACAAAAAACAAACTGAGGTTTTACAAAATAACATGCATTCCTCTGTACAGCTTTGTAGGAAAAAACATGACTGGTCCTTTGTCAAGTAAACACTGTTTTTTGATTCAGTAAATTAACCTCTATATCATTATTATTACAAAAGAAGCCAAAGAGTAGGGGGTAGATGTCCTTCCACAAATTTGCTTTCAAAACTGCATTGTTTGCAATGTATATATCAGTCATCAGTCTTCTGATTGCAATGTTTGGACAACTTTGCTTCTCACTCTCATTTGGCAAAGTGGAAGCGACTTTTGTTCCAGCATTTTGTGACTTGAGAATAAAGACCTTGTGTGTGTGTGTGTGTGTGTGTGTGTGTGTGAGTGAGTGTGTGAGAGAAAGGCTTAGAGTAATGTGTGTGTGTGTGTGAGATAGAGAAAGTAGAAAAGAAAATAGTTAGATACCCTTTGGGGTAGGTTTAAATCTCACACAGGAATAATAAACATATTCATGAAACAATAAATGTGACCAGTCTGTACATACACAGTATACCTACATTTCAGGAGCTCCAGTAGGAATTTGGACAGTTGATCAAAAGAAAGAAGTTAATTGGCCGCGGTGCTGTCCGTACAGCCACAACACTTCCGAACTAAATTAATCAGTTAAGATCTTGAGTTGATATTACATATTTTTACAGTTTTATATATTTATATAGATCAGTCAATTTACCATTATGATTTCGTCTAGTGACGTTTGGCTGCAGTTTTAGCTGCTTTCAGTTTGTTGGAAGCTTTTTGGCAGCATTGGGGTATTAAAAAGTAAAAGTATTATATGAAATAATTATAAAGCAAAATTGATAGCAAAAACCTGCAAGTGTGTAGATTAATGGTTTTGCTATTCATCAAAGGCCTGGGCCTGATGTATAACCATTAACGTATGCTGAATAATGATAAAAAATTTGCACACCTGCACACGACCTCTTGAACTCTTTTTCTGTTTGAGAAAATAGATAAGTAAGCATCAAATTTACATGAGGTTTTCTATGTCAATATACTCATTCACATTTAAATATTCATTTCCTTCATGAAAATTAAAGATAGTGTTGTTCCCATGTATTCCATATCTTCCATTCTCGATTTGAATATGTCTAATGATAATAGCTTACCAACAACTATTAAAGTCAAAGCATCTCAAAACATTATGAAAAAATATGACTGTTTGAAGGATACTTGAAAGCTCACTGAAGATGTTTGCATGGTTCCATTTAAAATCATTTTCAGTGACTTTAAGATTAAGAAAATTAAATTTACACTGCAATAAATATGAAGCATATCTGTTTCCACTAAAATGTAGTCATCATTGTCAAAATCCCCAATCAAGAAATGCCTTCCTGAATGTAAAGACCGAGGGTTTTAAAACAAGGTTCAAACCATGGTAATGTCAAGTGAAAAGCGATCAGCTCGTGATTTAAGTGTCAAACATGGTTGTAGCAGTGCTACCATGGCATGTATGGTGAAATCACTGCTGTTATGGATAATATATAACTGCTGACAAAAGTAGCAAGGATAAAATTCTGAAGTCTGTCTGGCGAGGTCTGAAGTCTCAAGGCTATATTCTCTTCTACCTTTATTTCAATAGACTGCTTTTGGAATATTCTTTTGGAGATATAAAGAAAATGCAATATTCTTCAGCCAATGAATCGTCATCCCAGTCTCAATCCAAATGAGAGCAGCGGTTCACCAATTCAAGTCACCCCTGTAAATACATTCGTTTAAATTCACATATCACACTTTAGAGCCCTTTGAATGGAACAGAAGTCTGCTTCAAACCTGTATTGTCTCCACGATGCCACTTCGCAAGACACTTCCATTTGAATAGAACAAACGTTTGAAGTAGTAAGAAAACATACAAAATGTGCCGAATGGTACGAGGACTGGAACTGAGAACCACCACTGACTATAAATCCGTTTCCAGGCACGATTTTTGTCTAATATGAGTGCTCATTTTGTAAAATTATAAGATTTTTAATTCTAAATTCTAAAAGTGTCCTTTTTGTCTATTTACACTAGGATTCAAATATGCCTTTTCAATCAAAAAAGTTGAAAATAATTGGTTTAAGTTAGGTGTAGAAAACCTTTTTGTGTGAGTAAGCAGCCATCTATTCCAATATTTAGGAGTAAAATTAACAGTACACTCCCAATAAGTTGCATTCCTCAGTATAATGTGGTTCAATGCAGAGTGCAGATAATTGCCACTTGCAATGAAGCAGTATAGATATGAAAATGCTATTTTCACTTAGACAACAAATGTTAAACAAATTTAGTATCACAAGGCGCAATATTTGATACCAACTTTAATATAAAATTAGTTATCTGACAGAATTTTTTGTCATTGTTTAATTCATAGGTTGTACAAAATGTTCTTTATTTTATTCAATTTAATTCAAAAATATTTATTTGCTAAACAGTAGAAAAGTGTTGCAGGAAAAATAAGAAATATGACAGCTGTCATTTAAAATTATAGGAAAAAATATAATCTGAACCGAGTTGAGCGTTCTTCAAGGACAGTGCATAAACACTTTGTCCATTGCTTATTCTGTCTGTGGCTCCGCCGACAACCTGCCTGTTCTGTTTGAGGCTGTATGTTTGCCACTGTTGGGCACCTGGCCTATCACCAGAGCATCTGCCGTGCACATGCTAATGGATGATTGTGCCTGGGTATTTGATTGTATTTTTCCTATAATTTTTAAATGACAGCTGCCTATGTTCATTTATTTTTCCTTTGCTTTTGCACCCTCTACTGTTTAACAAATATGTCAGCCTGACCAATTAATAAAATAACTAAACATTTTAACACAACCTATAGTCAACATCATGACAAAAAAAAATTCATCAGTACTAACCCCAAGCCCATGATGGCATGTGCAAATAATGAAACTACTAAATTGTTTAACATTTTGCTGTCTGTAATAGCATTTCTGCTGCTCTACTGCTTATTACCAATTAGCAATTGTACACTGTCGTAATCGAACTATTACGCACAAAACGGGAAATACAACTTAATGAATAATAATATTAATTTTAATTCTGAAATATTGAATATACGACTAACGAGCCTTCTACCTAACCAAACAGTATTTCAACTTTTTTAATTGAGCAGGCTATTGACAGTATAAATGAACAAAAAAACACTCTAAGTACAAATTAAAAATCTATAATTTACAAACATATCTGTTATTGTGACAAAAATCCATGCAAACGTGTTTTATATTGCGTGGTTCTCGGTTCGGTCTCGTTTTCCTCGCTCTGCACGACTGTATGTTTCTTATCGACGTTGTTCTAATCAAATGATTAATCTATGGTGGCATCGGGTGCTTTTGGCGCGAACAAGTTCCATTCAAAGACGCTGGTGTCGCGATATGAGCCCCAAATTGTGTATTTGGACAGAGCGAAACATGCTCTTGTTGAGATCGAATGACTTAACCGTGGTGAAATATTGCATTTCTTTAACTTTATATTCAAGAATGTTAAGGTATGCATTAGCTGAGAGTGAAAATAACGAGCGAGCATTAGGCTTTCGAACTTATCCTGCTTTACGCTTTGTCGTGAGCCCGTATCCATAAACGGCATTGTTTCAGCCATACATACCAGCATGTTTATTTTGCCAAATCTGATGCTGACTAGTTTCTTTTCGCGACATTAACGTGGTTTTGGCTGTTTTTAAACCCTCATTAGTTTGCATTCGAGAAGGCATTTGTGATTGCCAGTTTTGACAATGATGCACAACTTTATTACAGTGGCTGGGCTATAATACTGCACCTATGTTTATTTGCGATGTAAGGCTAATTTTCTTAATCTTTGTGTCATGAAAACAATTTAAAATGGAGACCATCTGGCTGTCTTCAAGCCCCTCAGTATCTTCAAAAAACGATCATAATTTTGGAGATGCGCTCTTGCGGTTGCTGCAATGTATGTCATTAGACATGTCAAGAAATCGAGAAGAATGGGCGACTTGTAAGGAGACAATTCGTCTTTAATTTTCCATTATTAATGGAAATATTTAAATGTGGAGCGTAGTATAAAACTAAATGTAAATTTGATAACTTACCGCTCATTCATTTTCTCGCTTCCGAAAAAAGGAGTTCAGGCTGTCAATCACAGTGTTACTATTTTTTATCATTATTTTGTGCATGCCTGACTCAGTCACATCCAGTATTTGATGGAATAACAACAATTAATCTGGCCGCACCCAGGCTTTGTATCATCACTGCATATTTGCTATGTCTTTTGCACAGCCGACAATGACATAGCTCCAACTGAATTAACTAAACTATTGGCCAAATAATCATAGGCAAATATAATTATTGTTTGATCTATATAAACTATATGAAACTATGTAATACTAATGTCAACTCAGGAATCTTTTAACTGGTCATTGAATATTAAATGAGGGTAATGGACAACTTGCAGCGTCAACTTCTTTTGTCAGAAATCTACTGACACAATGTAGTGCTACTATTAATGTGCTCTGCTGATATGTTTATTATTCTGTGTGAGTTATTCTACAAGGCTGACTACTGTTTTCTTTCATTCTCTCTGTCTCTTTGCACACACACACTCTGTTTCTTTTCTGCACCTTTCACTCACACACACACACACACACACACCGGTCTTTATTTCGAAGTCTGCTCTTGGTTTTCCCTCACTTGCAAATGAAGTTATAGCTGAGTTTGTCAAGCTTGTTGCCATAGGTGACGACTGATATGCCATTGCAAGCAATGGGCTGGCGCAGAACGTGGAAGAACATCTACCCCCGCGATCTTTATTGACAATGGCGATATGAAGGCTAATTTACTGAACTGTGCACGATGTTTTTAAACAAGTTCAGTGTTTTTTCTACATGCTAATAAATGCATGTTATTTAATAAACCAGTTTTGTTCATCACCATTACTGCCATTGTTGCCCCAGTTTCAGCCTAGAAAACGATACTCTATTCTTTCACTGGGAAGGCTGAAAGACGAAAGTTCAAAGGCCTGTGAAAGAAATTATGTCGAGCACAATGAAGCGTAGTTCAAGTGACAATCTGGGGGTACAGTGCTCATCTATTCCCCAGAGTATACCTGCAGCAGTGCTCCCGCACTAGAGATAGTGAGAAAGGTGACATGTGAAGAAAAGTTTATGAAGTGAGGAAGGAAAAAAGGAGAAGGCATATATCTCATTGAAGAAATGAGAAAGGAAGTAGATTTGTAGCCATGTACCCAATAAATTATTTTCACACTGAAAAAATTGTGCTGTCTTCTTTTGAATAGACAATGGTCGCTAACAGAACTATTCGCGGAAACGTCACGAACCTGTGTGTCTGTTACACCTCGACCTTCTGCGATGAGCTTTAACCGTCAATCGGGCGAGCCCAGATCACATTACTGGAGGCTTGCGCTGACAAAGTGTGTTCAGTATAGTTCTGAAGTATTCAGAGAGAAGAGAGTGGATGACACCTGCTTCGAATTTATTCTCATGTTTAAACAAATTTTTGATGAGATATTTTGTTTGTTCTTCGAATATGATCAAGATGCATTCTACACGTGAGCAAGCTTTGAAATGAAAACGATTATGATGATACAGTACTGCTGTATGTATGCTTTTGTATGCGCTCATCTGTTACAACATGTTTAACAATGAAAACTATTTATGACAATGATAGTAATGAAAGCAACCACTGTGTATCTGTCTGTCTGAACTAACAATGTGCACTGACTGTTAAATCTGAGTATTGCTATACTTGCAGTTGTCATAGTTGTTTTTTTTCTTTGCACACACAGGTAGTTAGTGAGTATGATGTTGGAGTACAGAGATTGGCTTGTCTGACATTCCACTTAAAAGAAAATAATATAATAATGTAACAAAGTAATTCACTGTTGTGCTCAATTGGCACCTTTTGCTAATTTACAAGAGGGCTACGAGCACCCACATCTTCTGCATGCTAGACAAAGATAAAACGAAAACACGAACTACACTTTAAATGTGTTGAAGAAAAAAGTAAGCAAATAGAGGCCCAGGATGATTCCCAAAAGCACGACACATTACTATTTGCAGGTCGCAGAACTCTTTTTTGTCAAGGTCCCAGAAGTGTGGCTTTCCCGGACTAGTGCAAAATAAATCCATCGAGAAAACATGAACGGAATGAAACTTGACTTTTCTTAAACGTCGTTCTTTAAAAATGTTACGCTGATAACAATGAAGTCTTCATATAATGAAGGCATACGCCGCATTTAACCGTCGTAATGCTAATCACATTGATAATAATACTTTGAAAACAAACCGAATGTTTTTATAGGACTATATTCATATTTGTATGTGTGTGTTCATTTGTTCACAATCGAATATTCAATCCAAATATGTCGCCAAATGATGTCATAATACTTCGTAAAATGTAATTCTCAGGCTTTCAGTGTAGGAGCGCACGTGCTTTTCAGCCTGCACATGTTACCTGCAGGGATATTATCGGGGAGGACGTGATGTTAGCTTTCACTACCCATGCTGTGATGCCAACTCATATGTTGATGACTATTATTACCAAACAATCACTGGCTGAAGCTCTTGTAACTAACTGAATGATATTTCTAATGTAAATTCTAGGCTGAAGGTACCCAACAGTGAACCTAAGCCCCACGCTGCTAATGTCTAAGAACACGATGCTTTGCACTGATAACTGCTATATTAATTCTTCATCATAAATTAGGAAACACAAGTGTAATCTTTGTTGTTTGGCTGTTTCACACGTATCTGGCATGTGTTTTTTCATCTTCAAATACTATCTGAAGCCCGACGTACTTTCAACATCTAATACAAAAAATGACCATTCGCTGTATTTAAGCTAGAACGATAACATTAGGTGATTTGTTCTACGCTGACTAAACAAACTCAGCTAGTCCAAATACTGGCAACTGGTGTCACTTACTAGAAGACCGGGAGTATGATCTGTTAACCACGGATTCTCTTGCCATAATCCCTCAGGCGTATCGGAAAGATGAAATCTTATTGACATAAACCCTGGGCTGCTCCCGACTACTGAGAGGAAATCTTGTCACGTGTAGTCCTGCGTATTACTGCGTTCTCAAACTCTGGCCGTTTTGACTTCTGTGCCTGGGAATATCGAAATGGGCTGCGACGACAGATCGCCACCACCATCTGTACTGCTTCGAGGCAATACAACTGAGCCGGAGCTGAAACATCCATCACACCTCAGTGATGCATCCTCTGTAATGTGTCCCAGCCTCTGGTTTGAACAAGCTGGTCTACTAGTCTGAAAGCTTTATATTTGTCATCATCTTTTATCAAGCAGACCTGGATCTCGCTACTCCGAGGCCGGCACTTTTAATGATCTGCTAAATGAGGTGAGAACTGCTGGGCAGGGTGCCGAGGACCCTGGCTGAGGTGGCTGTGGTATCTGAACTGTCATTGCCTGACCTGCTCACCTCAACAGTTCACGTGTTGCCAGTGTTGGCTGTCTTATATGGCTTGGCTGATCAACATCCCTCTATAAACATAGTCGTATGGGTGAAGGAAGATGGCTTTCACTCAGCACTCCTCAGGCAGGCTGCTGAGCTTTTGTCAGTGACCAGGCTGAGATGCTGGGCCTGAACATTAATAACGACGATCTCCACCCTGGATCCGTTGATGCTCGCTTGAAGTCAACAATCATTTCCTTGAGTCTTGTCGATCCAGGTGTGAGAGGGGGCAAGATGGAGGGTGTGGTGATGGCATCATCTGTAAGTGGGTTGGATGATAGGTCAAGTGAAGGTGGTAGCTGCTAATAACTTTATGTGCCTCATGAAAAGCCTCTTGAAGCATTTCATCACATTTGATGCGCGAGTGTGACTGGATGATAGTCATGGGGCGGAAACCACAGATTTCTTAGAGCACAGGGACAATCATTGTTGTTTTGAGGCACGTTGGAATGACAGAGCTGCTCAACAAGATGTTGAAGATATCAGTGAAGACATAAGCTAGCTAGCTGCTCTGTACACTCCTTTAGTATTCTGCCTCGAATGTTGTCCGTCCAGCAGACTTCCGTGGGTTAACTCTTTAAAGTGTTTCCTCACATCAGCTGTGGTGAAGCAGAGTACCGGGTGCGTTTCGTAAGAAGGGTGTCTTTCCTCACTGTTCTGTTGTTCTGTGCCTCAAAATGTGCATAGAAGTTATTCAGAACATCTGCTAGGAGGCGTCACCATCACAGACAGGTAGAAGTTGTCTTGTAGTTGGTGATCACTTGGATGCCCTGCCACATGCGCTGTGAGTCACTGCTGCTCTGGAAGTGGCCATGGATTCTTTTAGAATAAGGACGCTTTCACTTCTCTGATAGCTCAGGACAATTTGGCCCTCACTGTTTTAAGAGCCGCAAAGTCCTTTGCTCTGAAGGCGGAGTCTCGCTCTACAGGAGAGCACGACGTTAGCATCTATGGCTTCTGGTTGGAACGTGTGGTGATGGTCTGGCAGTACAAAGGTGCCGTCCATGTTCCTGTGAGTTCTTCATGCACCTCCGGGAAGAAAGGTACTGGAGTGGGGCCCTGAGAACCAGAACCTAAGTACCAATCATCCAACCTTGAGGGCTCTGGATGCAGTGGAGGTTTCCACTTGCTTGCCCAAGCAAAAAATTAAACATCAGTTCTGGATCTGTATCTGGTATGGTGGAATGGATGCTGTACCAGCCAGATCTTCATCTCAGAACATTCTGACTCCCCTCTGATGAAAGGTATTTCCGTTGTTACGCTTGTAACACTCTGCTCCGGCTTAAAAGCTGAATATGCACTGCACCAGCTGTTCATTTATATTCATGCTGTGATCAGCTGCAGCTGGATGCAATCAGCGCATTGTTTCTGTTTACCAACATGCATGTACGGCTGTAAAATTTTCAATAAGTGTGTCATACATACCATGTAAATTAATTGAATTGCCTTCATAGTTACAATACAATACAATACAAATGCTTTATAATTCTGCAGGTTATTACCCTCTTATTCCCCAAATGTTGCATATTGTTCCCTTATACTTATGAGTAGGTACTGTAGGCTATGCTGTAAATTATGTGTAATTACGCTGTACATTATGCGCTGTAATCTAAAAGTGTTACCAGCACTTTTTATATTTGACCAACGATCATAACCTAGATTTGACAGAAACTTGTCTAAAACCAGACAAACACGTTACCTTACATGAGTCTACCCCCCAGGATTACTGCTATAAAAATGAGCCACATAGTTGTTGGACAGGCTTCAAGTATAACTTGTTTGAAGTTATGGTGCTGTATATAACCTTATCCAGAGAAACACATGTGTAAGGCAGACTCATCCATTTGCGGCCATTTATTTTAAGGAAGAAACAAAAGACATAAAAAGTAAAACAAGTGTGAGGTCAATACCAGGTAGGCAATCCAAATCAGCGAACAGGTTCAGGGGCAGTAGTGTAGCAGAGTCAATCGTAAGGCAATGATTAGACCAGGGGTTCTGGCTTCATGCTGGGCAAACAGGAAGTAGGTGGAGAAGAAGCTGAATTGCTTGCTACTCCGTATTGCTAGTACTCCGGTGATGGCTCCCTTTGCTGGTCAGGCATTACAAAGTGTTAGTAATAAATCTCCTGTGATGTGTGTGCTGGCTACTGTATACAGGCCACCAGGGCACCACACAGACTTTATTAAAGAATTGTTAATTGTTAATTCTTAATTGTTGCTGATTTTAATATCCATGTTGATAATGAAAAAGATGCATTAGGACCAACGTTCATAGACATTCTGAACTCTATTGATGTTAGAGACGACACGTGACAGGACCTACTCATTGTATACAATATTGTAGATTCAATATTGCCACATGGAATTGATGTTAATTTACAGACATTCATTACATTAAATGAGAAGGTATCATATCAATCACAAGTGCAACATGGAGTACCTCAAGGCTCAGTACTAAGGCCATTATTGTTCACGTTACATGTTACCCTTGGGAAATATTAACAGGAGAGTAAGACGTTAGCTTTCACTGTTATGCTGTTGATATTCAGCTCTTTATTTCTTTGCGCCTGGTGAAACACACCAAAATTGAGAAACTAATGCAATATATATTCAATGTAAAAAAACTGGATGATGGGTAATTTCTAACTACTAAATTCCAAATTAATGAGTTCTTAATATTCAGACCTAAAAACCCAGCATGTAATAATCTAGAATACTTGATGGCTGCTCTGTCAGTTCTTCTTCATCACTTAGGAACACAGGTTTGCTGTTTGATAGTTATCTTTTATTTGAAAGCCATATTTCTAACAGTATTTTTACCATCTCAAAAAATATCTAAATTGTGACCTATGCTCTTAATGTAGAATGCAGAAATGTTAATTCATGTTTATATGACCTTGAGTTTAGTCTACTGTAATACTTTCTTGAGTGGTTGTTCTGCACGCTTGTTAAACAAACTGAAAACATCTATAATATCAAAATTTGATATTCCTCAGTTTCTCAGTCTAAGCCAGTCATTAATTAATTAATTAATTAATTAATTAATTAATTAATTACCTCCAACACTGATATAAAGGGCAAGGAAAGGGCTTTTGTTCTGGATGAACTGTAAATAAAAAAAATACATTCTTTACACTTTAACAAACCCTCTAGCTGAAAATTGTGGTGCCATTTATGCCATTGGTCAGTGTTACAACTACAGTACACTGTTATGTGTTCATGTTGTGCCGTGTGTTTTTTCCCCTCTATCTGTTCTGTTGCATTTTCACTTTTAGTTACTCTTCATTGGTCCCTGTCAATCGTCATCAGTGCTAACGTCACCCATTCTGCAGTCTCCAATCGGTCATGACCACCCCAGATAAAAGAGCACGCCACTTGCTTTGCTGTCGTTGTGTATTGTATTCATTTTGGTGTGTTTCGCTTGCCCACTGTGTGTGTTGCCTTTTCGCTCCCTTTTCCCCCACATTGTAAAACATCATGTGTTATGAGGCCGGTAAAGCGGACAGATAAGAATGTCACGTGACATACACTACAACAAGTAGTATTCTACCATTGTACAGTACATTAGGTTAGCGATTAGTGCCAACCCCTGTACTCTTGTTTTGGCTAAGTGAGTGTAGTTTAGTTAGGGCACCTCGGACGCTGAAGACCATCTCATTTCATATTTTTGTTTCTAGATAGCTCAGGGGAAGCTAAGTGGCTGGGGCTGTTTTGATTTGTTATTTTCTTTGATTTAGCACCACCATCGTCCCTTCTTCCCCTTCCCTCTGTCTTGTTCATGTAAATACTGTAAATACTGTACATGTAAGTAAATTTTCTTTTTGTCACCTCCAAACTTTCAGTATTTAATAGTCACAAACAAAAAAAAAGCATTCACTTGCATCTTAGTTTGTGTTTTTTTTGTTTGTCCGGCACACTGTACGCACGTTCTTTGCTTTTCTTTTTTTTAAATGTTACACCCCAGTACCCCTAGACCTATAATGGGTTGTAACATATACTGTAAAAAAATCTCTGTACTTTTAATGATTAGTGACGGTAAAAAAAACTTATTAAATTATAAAATTATTGTGTAATTACTAATTACTTTAATTCAATCATAATTAAATTACTTATTATTGATTACATTACAGTCCAACTTTACATTAAGTATTCCTAATACCTGTGTACTTGAATAGTAACTAGATGTGTACATTGTATGTAACCCCAGTTTAAGTATTGGTGCATAGCATCTACAGCTGTAATATTTTTGTAAGTACACACATGTAACATACCTCAGAATGGTATGTGTAAGTACAAAAGTGTAATAGGACATTAGTAACAACACTTTTTTCACTTCAGTAAGTACTCTTATAAAGGCTTTCGGAAAAAACTCTGTTGACCACCCCCCATGACCATCGATGGCTCAACCGTGAAGAGAGTAGACAGCACAAAATTTCTGGGGATGCACATCACAGAGAATCTCACCTGGTCCATCAACGTCACATCACTCAACAAGAAGGGACAACAGCAGCTACACTTTCTCCGCTGGCTAAAAAGGGGCAACTCTCCCTCTACCCATCCTCTTCCATAAAACTAAACTTGACTTGACTTGACTAATATCTTTGTGGCCAAGAAGAAAGGTGGCCTCTGGCCCTGCATAGACTACCAGATACTGAATGATGCGGTAAAATTTGCCTACCCACTTCCACTGGTTCCAACGGCTCTGAAGGAACTCTGCAAAGCCCTTGTCGTTGTCAAACAGTTTTATAAAGTCTGTAAACTAATCCCTTTGAAAGGTCTTCCCACAGCTCTCGAGGCTGCTGAAGCACTGTTTACCCACATGTTCCTGAACTTTAGACTCCCAGAGGACATTGTCTGTGACAGAGGGCCTTAGTTCTTGTTCAGGGTCTTCTTTCCAGCTCTTTGGAATGCCAGTCAGTCTGTCTTCAGGCTATCATCCCCAAACGAATGGCCAGACAGAGCGGGAAATTCAAGAAATCTCACGCTATCGCCGCATTTACTGCTCACAACATCATGAGACCTGGAGTCAGTATTTGCCGTGGGCTGAGTATGCACAAAACTCTGTCCAACATCTACTGGTCTAACCTCATTCCAATGCCTCTGAAGTGCCTGTGGTGAATCACTGGTTCCAGGAGAGCGAGAGGGTGTGGGACTCTCCGGCTGCCCTGTAAGAAGTCCCCGCTACATAGGGCCATTCATAATTAATTCTCAAATCAATCCCGCCACTTATCGCCTGAACCTACCTCCACAATACCGGATTTCCCCACGCTTCACGTATCCATACTTAAATATCACACTGACCCAGTCTTTCCTCCTTCTACAGAACCAGTACCGCCCAACTCCAGACGAACCCAACGTCCTCAGAGATACCATCTACCAGGTCCAAGAGATCCTGGACTCCCGGTGGTGGAATGGCCAGCTACAATACTTTGTAGACTGGGAGGGGTTTGGTCCTGAGGAGATCATGGGTCTCCTGCAATGATATTCTGGACCCTGCTCTCTCGAGGAATTCCACTGACAGCATTCTCACGTGCAGCTCCCAGAGGTTGTGTTTGTCCCGTCACCACTCTCAGGTGCCCAGAGTCACCTGTGGAGGGGGTAGTGTCACACCCTCTACACGTTCCCTCAGTCCCAGTCACTATGATCAGTCACCGCCCACTCATTCCCTAATGCACCACACCCGTGAACCATCACCAGAGTTCTAATTGCCAACACCTGCACCCGCAATCACCCACACTCTTCAAATACTCACCAGCTGGAATCATAATTACATGGACACTATTCTGTTAATCTTTTCTTTGTCATTCTTATCTCCTTGTGCTCCAAGGAAGACTGTCTTTGTGCACCTGAGGATGAACCAACACCAGTATTGGGAAGTGACTTACTTATAATGGAACTTTCAATGAATGTGAACTTACCTGATCACCCGTTTATATGAACTTCAATAAATGTCACAAAGCTTATAACAGCCTTTCTCTCTTCTGTGTGTGGACATGACAACGTGGATCTTTGGTCATCAAATAAACATTTTCTTCTAATTGTGAAAGGGCATTCCTGTCACAGCACAGTACAGCTTAAAAAAATTATTTTACTAACTTATCTAAAACCAAGAAGCAACCATGCATAAGGTCAATTGTTTACTTAATATAAAGTGTAACACTTTCTTTACCAAAAAGTGATGTTAGTCAGGTTACACCTTTGTACTTTCATAACCTAATAGTGTTCTTACCAAAGTCCTGTTACATATTTGTACTTACACATACCATTCAGTGGGTTGTAACATATGTGTAGTTACACAAACATTAGAGCACATCTAGTTATTATGTAAGTACATAGGTATTAGGATGCTTAATGTTAAGTGAGACCTAAATTATTAAGTATAGTAGTTAAATACTGTTAATATAAACACAAGAAAACTTGTGAAAAACCTATGAGGCAGTTGAAACTTAGAAAAACCTATGAGGCAGTCAACATCAGCAAATAACAATGACCTGATTGGCTGTCGACCATCCTGCACCTTGGGACTCTGCTTCTTCAGCTTGTCTCTCAGGCTCAGGCTCCTTTGCCTTGGCTTTTGGATCCTCCCTATTTGCTTTGCTCTTCAACACCTGCTGTGCCACTGTCGGTCACACCCTGGAGTCAGTGGCCATTCCTCCTTGATTTTGGCTGTGCACTGGGTCCTACTTGGCTCCTTCTATTCCAGCTTCTTCTTGTAGTCTTTCTAGCTCCTCCTCTGTCGCCACCTCCCTGTATTTTTTGCCTTATTTGGTCACCTCTTATCCCTGTTTAGTTTGATCATTAGTTGATTCCCCATACTTCCACCTATGCCTTCCTGTCCTGTTGTCTTTGGGACAAGGTTGCACTTTCCGGAAGGAGGGGTATAATGCCAGGATTGGACCTGTTATGTCAAGTGTTTCAGTTAGCTTAGTCCTGTTAATAGAAGTATAGTTCAATAAACTTTCTGTTTCATTATTAAGAGTCATTGTGTTGGGTGTTGTGTATTGTAAAGTCAAACTCTGCACAAATCTACGCTACCCAGTTCAGAATTAAGAATTAAATCAGATAAATGGATAAGTAAATACCTATTTGTTGTTATTTTGCTAAACACAGAAATAAACAGAATTGGTAAGATACCTTTAATTCTGCCAACGCTGGATGTATTAGTCAATAAAGTGTAATCTAGGAATTTCATGAAACCAATTATAATATAGATTATTATGATTCGATACCCCAAATATTAGTTAAAGCTAATTCAAATGATAATTAATATTAATAATCAAATTAAATTACACGTACACACCATTTGCCTCATTTCCTTTGCATAGAGTTGATCAGGCTGTTGACTGTGGCCTGAGGAATGTTGGTCACTCTTCTTCAATGGCTGTGCAAAGTTGGATATTGGCAGAAAGTGAAACAGAAATGGGTAACATATCCTCTGAGTATACTGGCCATGCAAGAACTGAGATGTTTTCAGCTTCCATGAATTGTGTACAGAAAAACACCCCTCCAAAGCGCCAGATGCCATCGAATGTGAGCTTTTGCCTACTCAAGTCGGTTACAAACTGTTGTAGCAGCTGTCCGGGTGGCTGGTTTCAGTTGATCTTGGAGGTGAAGATGCTGGATGTGGAGGTCCTGGGCTGGTGTGGTTACATGTGGTCTGCGGTTGTGAGGACGGTTGGATGTACTGCCAAATTCTCTGAAATGCTTTTGGAGACTGCTTATGGTAGAGAAATTAACATTCAATTCATGAGCAACCATCAGCATGCCAATTGCATGCTCCCTCAAAACATGCAACATCTGTGTGTTATAAAACCGCACAACACAACTGCACAATAAAACCGAGTGGCCTTTTATTGCGGCCAGCCTAAGGCACACTTGTGCAATAATCATGCTATCAGATTATCTGGGAAAAGGAGAAGTGCTAACTAACACAGATTTAGATAGATTTGTAAGTTTTTGAGAAAAAAAGGCCTTTTGTGTACATAGACTCTTGGAACTTTGAGTTCAGCTCATGAAAAATGGGGGCAAAAATGAGTGTTATAAAATGATTATAAGTAAGTGTTGTAAGTCATTTGTAACCATCATAAACCATTTCTAAATGAAACCTTCATGTAAAGTGCTATATATAGTGTAATGGGAAGTGTGCAATCTGCTGGTCAATCACCACACATAAGGAGAATAAACAGAACAGATAAACTGGAAGTTGCTTTTGATGATTTGATTGTACAATTCCTATAAAGGCATTAAGCGAAGATAAGCAGATAGAAGAAAAAAGAAGTCATACATGAGAAACAAAGACTGCTGGATGCAAAAATGGACCTACTGAAGCTGTCAATGTGAATAACTGAATAAAGGGCTCTTGAGAAATGTTAAAAGGCTTTTTGAGAGTAATGGATATGAATCAGAGATAGATGAATTAGCAAGCGAGGTTAATGGCTTTGAAATACAAACGATCAGCGCCACTAGCAAATGATGATGCAAATTTTGTTAATGCCTACTTTATTTTTGGTATAAACCTTTCTTTATCAAACTTATATATGATTATGTGCTTTTAACTTCTGCTATTAAAAAGGGTTAAAGGATGGTTCAAGTTGCTAGACTATTTTTTCAACATAAGGAAAGGGGAACTAGAAGCGATAGAAGATGTGCATATTTGATAATTGTATTTTTGCTGATGCTAGTTTAAGATTAAAGTGATGAAAGATCATATTAACACACACATAAAACTCTTACATATCCGATTAGAGAAGTATTGCTTGAAAAGGTATTAAGACAGAAATTATGTAATCATGCTTGCCTATACAAAAATGAGATGCTTATGTTAGTTTGGGGCCACACCTCAATGTGAAGACTTATTCAATGTTATTTTTGATTTATTGCTCATGAATTATTGTTTTATAAAGTGAAACCATCTTAATGGATATGTGTTAAAACCTTTTAAAAAGACTCTGGGTAATACATTATTAATAAGCCAAGATATTATTTTACTATCAGGCTTTAAGTTGCACGGACATTGCCTGGATATCCTGGTATTTCCTGAGGACATCAGAGACTCTGTTGGTAAGAGCATGTCTATGTACTAGAATGACACTTGATTTATTAGTGAGGTTTATCAGGAATTTATGGGTTTATCAGGCAACACAACTATAGTCATATGTATTTGCTTATTTTTCCAGTGTCCATAATGTGTAGTTTTTGGTAAAGTAAAAGTGTAAAGTATAAAATGTAACATTCATTTTTTTTCTGCAGTGCATAATTTAAGTAACTCTTTGTCACATTAACTTTTAACATATTTATTACAGTTACTCTGTGAACTCAACCTGCTTTTAGATTTAGTGTCCTACAGAAAATGCTTTTTAATAGATTTATGTAGGATGAGTTACATCAAACTGCAGCCTCGCAACTTAAGAAACCCCTTTCTTTTTAGTGAAAAAGTAGACATGGTCTATGCAGATTTATTTCTGTACACAAGATTAGGTTCTTCTCGCTTCTATTATTGGAAATGAATTTATGCAAATAATAATTAAAAAAAAAAACACATCTGTCAGATTAGCTATTCCTCCACACACACACACACACACACACACACACACACTTAATATAGGGTTTTCATGATTGTTTATACTGCAACCTCATCAATATAACTCTCTGTTGGGGAGAACTACCTCCGTTTGTTCTTTAATGCTGCTCTCTCTCTCTCTCTCTCTCTCTCTCTCTCTCTCTCTCTCTCTCTCTCAGACATGACAGCATGAAGGGGATAAGGCCAGAGTAATTATGGTTCAGCCAGGCTGGCAGGTGTGATAAATGACTAATAAGGAGAGAGAAGAACAGGGTCCTCAAAGGAAGACTATTAGTCTTATCGTTCCTACACTGCTTGGCCCAGGACAGGGGGCTTGTAACTCTTCAACCCCCACCCTCTTCCCAAACCATTCTGCCTACATGAGAGAGACCCATTCGATTCCTCAAGTACTGATTAACACCAGGGGATATTCCAGAAAGAAGGTTTAGCAACTTACAGTAACTGGATGTTTTGACCATGCTGTGATCCTAAAAGCTGTAACAAACACACAAGCATATAAACTGGCCTGTTGCAGAAAGCTAGTTTAACAAACTAAGACAAGGGCTGCAATGATTAATGAAAATTAAATTTCTGGTTTTGGATTCTACTACAAGTAACGATTCATCACTGTTGTTTTCAATTCTTTTTCAATTCTCGTTTTTTACATTGAAGAACATAATTTTGCCATGATTGCTGGATAGTATGAATTTTTTTTCATACTATGGTAATTTAAATAGGAATTTTGCATTGAATATAACTCCACATCACATCCAACCAATCAGACTCTCAGGATCATTATTGAACTGTCAAGCCACACCCTAGCAACCATTTAGAGAGCAGCTGATCCCATAGACTGCCAGATAGATATTTTTGGATGTGTCATAGAGACAAGGGGGTAGGCTTGTTTGACTCGTAGCCACAAACAACCAATCATGAATCTGAATCATGAATCATGAATCATGAAACTTATTCTCTTTCTAACCACACCCTAGCAACTATTATAAAACACCCTAGCAACCCAAATACAAACAGTCATATCTTTCAATTGGAATGTCATAGAGACATGGGGCTACATCATTTCACTGCATGTCGTACCATGTATGTATGTGTATGTGACAAATAAAATTTGAATTTGAATTTGAATTTCATAACGACAAGCATTGAATAAGGGTTTTATCATTCATACTGCCAATTCACTCTCTAGTAACCAAGCACAACCATGTAGCAAGACCTATATCTTTGCATTATTGTATAGACATGGGAGTTGGTTCTTAAAGGTAAAAAGATTATTCATTATTCTTTTCATTTTGATAGAGCCATTAGCTGTATAATATATTATTATTTTATATAATATAATTATTATAATTTTTATTACATTTTTGTAAATCTTCAAAAGTGTTTAAATGAGCATTGTATGCTTGCTTAATTGTAATTCATGTTTAGTAATGTTCTTAACAGGTAGAGGATAAGTTTTAAGTATTAATTATCTATTAATTAATTAATTATCCTTTTAGACAGTGAGGTAGACAACACAAAAAAGTGGCCTTCTTTAAAATATTTTAATTCTATGACTCTCCTCATTAACAACTTCTTCTCTTAATTCAACCAATTCCTATTTGGAACATGTTTGTAACTTTTCATCACATTGCTATTAAAAGTCAAAGGTCACTTATTTAGTCCTAAACTTTCCTTCTTCAGATGAATACAAGCATTTGTGTTTTTAGTGTGTATAGCACAAAGGGACAGGACCACTACAGAAACCACACAAAGCGAACATGACAGTCAAGTGTAAGATATTAGTATTTGTAATCTTCTTACACTGAATCATTGCCAGAGGTTGTATGATGCATTTATGACCTAGAGGTTAGACTGTTGTAATACTTACATGCTTGATAAACAACCTACAGCTGGTCCAAAATGCAGCAGCTAGTGTCCTTGCTAGAGCCACAGTATGACCATTTCTGCCCGGTTCTGTCAACATTGAACTGACTCCTATCAAACATTTCAAACACTTATATAGCCCTGAATGGCTTAGGTCCTCAGCATCGCATTATAGTCCACCACTTCCACTTCCGATTTCTAAAAACTTTGGCCATTTGATAATACCTAGAATATCATAATCAACTGGGGGCAGATCCTTATCTATTTAGCACACACACTCTGAAATAATCTCCTGAACACTGTTCAGGATGTTCAGGACACTCTGTCAGTTTAAATCTAGATTAAATACCTATCTCTTTAACCAGACCTACACATAACACACTAACATGCTTCTTTTATTCAAATTCGTTAAAGGATTGTTAGGCTGCATTAATTAGATCAGTTGGAACGCTCCCCATAGCATACAATGTACCTGTTACATTGTAAAAAAGAATGACATCCATGCTAATATTAATGTTTTTATAATTTTATTTTAATTTAATTTAATTTAATTAAGTGCTGGTTTTGCCTGGCTAGAGAAGAACTGGCCCCCAACTGAGCCTGGTTTCTCCCAAGGTTTTTTTCCTCCATTCTGTCACAGATGGAGTTTTGGTTCCTTGCCGCTGTCGCCTCTAGCTTGCTAAATTGCTATATTGATGTTTTGGTTCATAGAGTGACTTGATCGGGCCAAGCTTAAAAGCATGCCCGCTAAGTGCATCAGTGGTCAAAGCTGGCTCAAGGATTTTCCTTTTCTGTATGTGTTTCTTGAGAGATGTAAGGAGCTGGGACATCAGTACTTCCACAAAGCAAGGAAATAGCTCCTCATGAGGTCAGAACTGAGATATGGCTCTTAAACAGTCCTCCAATATTTTAAGCAGCTCAGGCCACTCACTAATGCCCAAGAGGAGAACCAGATTTGCTTGCCAAACAAGTGCTAAGATGGGCAGAAACATGGCTCTCATCAAGAATAATTTATTTTGTTTGGCTTTGATGTTGTTGAGATTCCTAGAAGACATGATAGCCAGTTGGGTGGGTAAGCAGACAGGATGAGGATAGGGCAAGCAGAAAACCATTCAAGCTATATTTATATAGCATTTTTCAATGCAGACTGTTACAATGCTTTATAGTATTAAATAGAACTTGTGCCTTTCTCATATGGCCCGACAAAACTGGCAGTTTAAATGATTCCACTGAATACAAAGCTCAATCTGGGGCATTCATATTGCTTATAGGTGTTACTACACTTAGAGTGAAGTTTACCTCTGGAAAATTTAACTGAATGTGTATGACTTGAAACAGCAAATGTGCCTTAAATGTCTTACAGCTCAGAGCTAAAACCAAGTCAAAAGAACTGCCTGTAGAGCCCAGAAACAGGTTTGAATTCTGAAACAACCAAGACTTTTCCTAGAACTGGCCTAACTGAACAATTGGGCTTTGGTTACTGGGCTTTGGTTACACAAGTTAATTGACTGTAACACAGTTCCCTGAAAAAGCGGGAATGAGATGCTGCGTTTAATAATGCCAATGAGAACATTCTTTGTTTGACTGGTTGCTGAAGCAAGTGTGTCAAACACACTGAAGTTTGGCTTAAATAACCTTGATTAGGTGATGTCATTTGATTATGTGCATCTGGAGATTATAAATAGGCATGAAAAGGAAACATCCAGTTTAATGTTTGTCTAAAAGGACATGTAGTCACGCATACAGTGCGGCATTGAGGCGCAGTATCTTGTTCCCGCTTTTCAAGGATCAGGGTTACAGCCAAGTAACCTGATTCATTCCCTTATCAAAAGCTAGTCTTGATTCTGCATTCCATAATGCTAATGTGAGTGAGAGAATATCATCGAAGAGGTCTTCCTGATTAGTGTGGTGGACGTAAATTTGTAGAGCACACAAAGCACACAGTAAGTGAAGTTGTTCCTGCTCCGGTGTTGTGAATGGCAGAAGGATTTGAGAATGACTGTATTCATGGACGAAAGGGTGCTAGAGGGTGCTTTCCCACAGACACCTCGTCAGTCAGAACATGGCAAGCAGAAATGGTGGACATGTAAGTTCTGAGAGTACTAGAAGATGCCTGAGGACAATTTCTGTTGCAGAAACTCCAGCACTGAAACAATTTGGCAGTGAACTGGGTCTACATGTTATGTCATGCACCAACTTGAAAACACTCCTTCTGAGGGCAGAAGTTATTCTAGTGGATGGAGACCTAGCACTTAGAATGGTCTCTATTACATTGGCTGGAAGGCCAGCATGTCTTGTCTTATCCTTCAGATTTACTATCCTTCATCTCTAAATCTGAGAACCACACTCAGGCACTATCAATAAGAGGCAAAACCGCTGTTGACGGACATTCGTGAGGACTCCTGGGCGCAGAGCTATTGGAAGAAATGCATAGAGATGCAGTCTTGGCCATGTGTGGGAAATCACTTTCAGACCCAGGGAGCAGCTTGTCTGGACAGCACGTCTGCTCCCACATTTATATGCCCTAGAATGAAAATCGCACTGAGGGACAGGAACTTGTCCTGTTCCCAAAACAGAACTTGCTGCACTAGCTTGTTCAAGTGGTGTGCAGCAGTCTGCCCTGGCAACTTATGTAAGAGACTACTGTAGTGTTGTCCACCTGTAATAAAACAGGTAGCATCTCAACTGCTGAAAGAATTATTTCAGGACCTGAAATAGAGTCATCGTTTCAGAAGCAATTCATGTGCCATGAGAGAAGATGACCTCTCCAGATCTCTTGGGCTGGACAGCCATCTAAGACTGCACTCTAGTCCATGAGGGATGAGTCTGTTGTTAGCATCTTCCAATGACAACTTGGACCTAGAGTGCGACCCAAAGTCATAAACCAGGGTTTGAACAGAATAGAAAGGGTATGGAGCCCCTAGCGTGTAACCCTTACTTACCTCTGAGGATTTATCCTTGAATGAAATCCCCTGGCTGATTCATAACTGAAGCGGCTTCATGTGCAGGATGCCCAAGGGTATCATTGTGGATATAGCTGCCACAAGACCTAAAGCTCTCTGAAAATAATGAACAGTCACTTTCTAGTCTAACTTAATTTTCTTAAGGGTGTTTCGAATGGATTCTGAGCAGGAGGGAGAGACATTTCAGATCAGCTAGGATGATGTCTTGATGTCAATGCGATAGCTCTTGAGACTGAGTCAAAATCACCCAATGGTATATGTAGTTAAAATGCCCTGGGCAGTCGTAGAAGAGCTAGAGTTGCAACCATGCATTTTGTGTATGTGCGGTGTGACAAGGCTAGGCTGAATGGAAGGGTAAGCTTCATCCCTGAAAATGAAACTCAGGAACTTCCTGTGTTTTTGCAATATTTATATATGAAAATATGCGTCCCTCAGAACAATTGTTACAAACCAAAACCTAGTGGCAATGGTGTTGATGGCATCACCAATTAGGCCGGAAAGGGAGATGGGATCATCAAAGAGAAGGTTGAGCTGCAGATGTCTCTCTGTGGAAACCATACGAGCCATAGGACGGCTGATGACATGAGCCGTCTGCTTTGGCCTCAACGATAGTCAAATAAATTGTGGCCAGTTTATATGTAACCGATCGACTGCCTGGGTTACCACCTGGAGTAACTCCTCATATGCTTTCTCATCACGAGCAATCTGAGGTGGCACTCTCCATCTTGGCAGAATCAAGAGAGGAAGTGTTCTCTGCCCATTCAGAAGAAGCACTGAGGTGTGCTTAAGAAACGGACGTAAGGACCTCCTGATCTGGCATTAGCGTGAGAGAAAGGGTGAAGCACTCTGATTGAAAGCAAATTGCAGTGCTCAAATTCCCAAACACCCAAGGCAGAAAGATTAAGGATCGTCATCTGATAGAATCTCTTATCTGATTCTACCATAACTTTAAGTAATTGTACTCTCTTTCTTTCTGCTTCTTTTTTTTTTTTTTTTGCTGCAGCACAGCATTAGTTTTCTCTGTCTATTTTTGCACACAACAATGCGGTCCTATCTGTTCTTGTGGTGAGAAAGCACATCCATAGCGTGTTCTCAAAGGGCAACTCCACCACAATTTATAGTTTGGATGAAAAAATGGAGGCTTTTGACTGTTCCATTGACTGCCAAGTAATAAATACTGTGAAGGTCATGAAAATATGAAAGACATTGTCAAAATAGTCCATCTGCCATCAGTTGTTCAACTGTAATGTTATGACAAGAACACTTTTTGTACAAAAAGAAAATAAAAATAAAAATCATTTATTCAACAATTATTCTTCTCTTTTCTCTCCACATCATCGTAGTGCCATTTTGGAGACTATACATTGCATGCAAACAGTGTACACAGTTTTGTGTCAGCTGAAACACAAGGAATATGTCATTTTAATTAAAATGAAAGTGTTAAAACAGAAAAAACATACCCATGTGACTGAAGAATTGTTAAATAAATGCTGTTATTTATTTAGTTTAGTTAGGAAAGGACTATTCTGGCAATGTCTTTCATACTTTTCTGGGTCTTGACAGTGTTCATTACAATTAATAGGACAGCCAAAAGCCTCCTGGTTTTCATAATATCTTAAATTATGCTCTGAAAACTAACCCTTAAACTTAAGGCACTGTATATCTAAATATTACCAATATTTTGATTTAAACATGACACTATGGATCAAAATATATTTTACTAACTCAGTTACAACTTGAATTTTGTAAAATTCAAATTATCCTTTTACATGTGGAACATTCCATTTGAAGCATTTAATTTAAGAGAAGACCAATGTATAAGGACTTTTTTTTTTTTTGAGAATTTTAATTCTTTCTGCAGCATCGCCCTCTATTTTGTCTGTGACCTTGACAGAGAGATGATGAAGCGAAGAGATAAGATCAGCAGTGCTTGGTGGGTCCTTAAATAATCGTGTGCCCTCAGAATTATGACTTAACTAAGAAACAACCAATCTTCTCAAATACACAATTTTATGGAAAACGAACAAAAACAAAACTATTTTGCTTTTATGAACAGAGAGAGAGAATGTGTGGAAAGAGAACACAACAGAAATATGCTTCAAAATATTAAACTGTGAAAATTTCACTTGACACGTTACAACAAAGACATGTTGTTTAATGTCATATTCTCTTTTCACTACCGTCTCTGTTTCTCCTCTCTCATTCTGTTTGCCTGAGTGAATTTATTACCGCCTTGAGCAGACATCTTATGCTTGAGTGCATCTGCCTTGTACATGTGACAGAATCGTTTTCAACACTACATCAAGGCTGACAGTAATTTAACTACTGGTGCTGGGAGAGTGTAGCTCTCTAAGTAGATGTAGGATTATATTTTTTTTTAACAATGATTTTTAATCATTATTATTATTATTATTATTACAACTACAAATTTTTGTCTCTTGTTTTGCACAGAAGAAAATAAAAAAATATTTTCTTTTCTTTTTAAACTCCACCTTACAACAACTTTGTAATTGTGTTTGAACCCCGGTTACAATTTGAAGGAAAACACAGCATATTTCATTTCAGTCATGGAAGCTTACAATCAAAGGGGTCTGAGCGGGAAATAAAACTTTCAGTACATTCTAAAAAGGTGGTTTAAAATGTGCAAACATCACAAATATTACAAAACATACACATTAGCTGATCTAATTTACAGTGTAAAGGGCAAAGTATACTTCAGCCATCCAATGCATTGTCTCTGTTACATCACTTGTGTCAGCAGAAGGGCTCACAGACAGGTCCACATACAACAGCGCATGTGCAAAGGAATCTTGAGACAGTACACGCGTCAAGCACGTGGTACTGCGCATGTGTTGAGCTAGTCCTGAACAGAATGGTGAAAGTGAAGTTTACGCGTGCCTTATGGCTCAATACTTTCTATCATCAGTTGCTCTCATTCCAGTTGGTGTCTTCAATCTGGCAACCTGCGTGTGCACCAAGTCTGAGTAGGAGGGACCGGGTGAAAAAACCCATCTCCAATATTTTTAATTTGGACTGCAATACCTAGTTCAACCACTCAGTGTCTATCCTACATATATCAAACTTCAAAGAAATTGTTATAAAACACAGGTAATCTACTCATATTCAGTTTAAGGGATACATTAACAATAAGAATTTATCCAACCCTGCAACACAAGTCCTGCAACGCTGTGTAAACTGGAGAGTGTGTTCAACCTTATCAAAAATTTGTGTTTCCTCCTCCACTGAAAGCGCTTCATTCTCTGCAGTCCCAACACTACGAGAGTCAGCTTGAAAAGATGTTTTCTACGCACAGTAATTTTCAGGGCAGTCATCAAAATGAAACAAGCTGGAACTCACAATTTCTTTCCTCAGGAGATATGTAGTGAAGTCACTGGCATGTGGTGGTGCTGGAGTAAAACAGATACTTGTTAGAGCGGGTCTGATTCACGCTGTATTCATAATGGATAGCTTCCATGCATTACCTCATCATCTCCATCAAATGGCTCAGTCTTAACTTTTGAAGGAAAACACTGGAGGCTGTGTGTTCCTGCCTCACAGGAACTGTCTCTGCATTAAACTCCTTTTTCTCCATCAGATAGAGGGAACTAAGTGAGCCTGTAACATAACTCTGCATGTAAGCTATCAGATTCCGATGGATTTTAGAATATGGGACCTGTCAATATGGGACCTGTTTCATCAAACTAACACAGAGAAAATATTAAAGATGTTTTCAAAATAAAATTAGTGACTTTCAGTCGTATCCTCCACAACGACCGAAAGCATATAACGGCTCTGGACACCGATCACAGTTTCTTTTTCAATAACTTTTTAAACTTATAGTTACTTTCTAGAAAATGGTGCAATATTATTTTTTTTTTCACCACTAGATGTCACAAACAAACCTCTTACAGTTTTTCTCAGTCACTTTGCTACATTTCTCGATTCATCCTTGACATTTGCAAAACAGTAAGTGCATTTCTAAAAGCAAATTTTTACAAATAGCAAAACACCATGAATTGCCTTCTAAAGCCAATCTTTTGCTCCTTAGTTCATCTCTCAAAAAAAAATATTTTTGTCAATGAACATGTCAGTGCCATCAGAATGACAAGTCCTTGTATTGTTGTGTATGGATAAGGCAGTCAAATTGCTTAGTCATGTTGTCAATATTACAGTGTACTCTGGAGGGATGTTCTGATGTAAACTATGGCTACAGTTTGGATGACAGTTATTGTACTGAAAGGCTGCATTCCTTATGTATGTCATATATCTATTTCTTCCAGTGCTAATTTACACATTACTGTATGTGGGATATTGATTGAAAGAGACTGTTTCAAAATGTTTGAGTTACTGAGGATATGGTCTATCTCCCAATATTTAGCTGCGCTCCTCAGCCATTGTAAGGCCATGATTGACAACATTGTCCACAATAGCAGCCCTTATTTCTTCTGATATGTGCTTCCGTGCCTCTGTCCTCTGTACCCTTCCGACATGAATGCTTACACCTCTTCTTCCTCTCGGCTGTTGAGCCTGACAGTTTTATGGATGTTCATCCAGTCTCAGAATGTGTAACTTTTGAGTTGTCCTCTGTCTATATATGCTGAAGACTCGTGAGATGCACCTTTGAGCAGGAAACATTTTGAACAACATGATATTAGCAACTGAAAATATAATAAACCGCAAACAATTACGTAATAAGGTGCTTGAATGCACAAAAGCAATCACAATTTGTTCAAAAGAATGAGAAACTGCTTGTTTTTTTCAGCAGGGTTGACCTACACAGGTATGTTTATGGGTAAGTAAGTGGATAAATTAAGCATTCTGTTACAAAAATGGAGGTAACTTTCATGGTATGCAAGTAGCCATAGCAATTTTCTTTTTTATAGCAAAATGTTATATTGTGTTACCATTTTACACACATTTAGCACTTCTGGATGCATATCTGGAACCAGCATACCTCAAGTAAGCAAGGTTTGGTTTAATCAACTTGGAGTTCATGGTTTAGCAGATGATAAGTTAACCTTATACACCCCAGCTTACAAAAATTAAACAAACACACCGAACAATATAATTTAGAAAATGCCTATTTAGAGTGGAAGCACAAACTGTTTTTGTACATGTATCTTTAAATGCAAATGAGCTGCTGCTCCCTACCCGCTGTGCCTTTACAGCTTATACCACACATAAAAAAAAGAAGAAAATTTGGTTTTGATTGTCATGCCTATCGCATTGATATAATGCATTTTAAATCCATGAATAAAAATTATTTTTCATTTTCAGCTTTGAAATACGCACAAGTTTATGTTAAAAAGACATAAGTTACAAAAACACGTTCAAAATAAAATGCATATATATATAGTGACAAAAGTACCTAATGATGTCTACATTATTAATATTACCAGGACAATATATTGGCTGGAAAAAAGGGGCTTGAGGCTCACGGTCCCAAAAAATTACAGTAGATCTGAGCTGAAGTCAGACTGAGAGGTCAACGACTCTCACAAGCCTTGCATCTTCACTAAATGGGGTCAATTCAAAATAACAAAAAAAACTAATTATATTTGCACAAAATATACAATATTTTGGCTTATAAATGACTCAAACAATAAAATAAAGCAAAAAAAAGTGTAGAGATAAACATGGCAGATTGTGCAGTGCAGTGTCTCGTACAGCAGTGTCAGTCAACAGTCATCAGATTCTGTGAATGGCTTGATCAGAGATATTACTTGTGATTTAAGAGGACTGAAAAAAAGGAGTGGTTGAATTTTTGTCATTATAGGTTGGTTGTGTACACACACTGCATAATACAGTAGGTGCCCTTTAAACCTTAAATTATTACATTGGAGATAATATACATCATATAACATTTGGACTTTTTCAGTTTTTGTAAATCAGTGCATGAAATGCTTTAGACCCCTCTGTGGCTGCACTGCACTGCTTCATACATCTTGCCGCACACCTGCTCACCAGACCTGCATGTTTACAGGCTATGTCCAATTACCCAGTATGCAAATTCTAACTAATTAATTTTCTAATCCTTTCATTAATAGTGGGCACACATTGCTGCCCCTACAGATAAGTGTGTAATCCCTGGATGGAATGGCTAATCTATTTATATTATTAATTAATAGAATGTAGACTTCATTGATCAGGTTACTTGCCATAACTAGAACAATTCTTTTTAGCTGCACTAAAGTTGAAAAGACTCAGATGAAATAAAGCAAGTAAGCCATTATACGAGGGGTTAAACAGGGATTTGTTATGAAGTGGCAAATCCAGCTCAAGGGCTATATATATATATATATATATATATATATATATATATATATATATATATATATATATATATATATATATTTATATATATTGCAAATATGATTTAATCTGAAACAATATTCTCATTAGTTTTCTGTGCACCTGTGAAATAAATAAATATATATAATATATATAATATATAAATAAATGTTTTTCACCTTTTATAGAGCGCATTTTCCCAATATTAATACTTTTATTTCAATGTCTTACATCAATTTCAATTTCTTACACAATTTTTTATCTTGTGATTGGTATTGTCTATAGCCTACTTTATCAAAATAAAAAAAAAATTCAACTGCATTAAATACTATTATGAGATTTTTTTCTTCCTGTAAATGATACTTTTAAAAATGCCAGTATGTGCCAGTAGTGAGTGTTTAATAAGTGAGTTATTAAATTGTTAACTGAAAAGGTTAATTTAAACAGCAAACGTTGCCGGTTGCTGTGAGATTCGCTGTGATTCTGCCTAAAATGTCAGTAACCAAATAATAGTGTATTTGTCATAATGGTGAAAAAGTCATAATGGAGAAACCCTGCATGTTGTTGCCTGATTTAGAATAATTTAGAATTTTTATCTGTTTTTATTGTGAGTTTCACCTCAGTGCAACCTTATACTGTCAGTACATGAATTAGCTACATCCATTATTTGCCACTTACTCTAAGGGGTGGTTTCCTGGACAGAAATTAGATTAAGCCAGGAATAGGTCTTTGTTAATACACCTGTAATATATACCTGTGAGCATTATTAAACCAAACAGTGAAATTAATGTATTTTGAGATATGTCAGTGCAAGATTTTTCCAGTTTAGACAGCTCTAACTTTTATTTTAATCTAGGACTAGTCTTAAACCCTGTTCAGGAAACTGCCTAAATTTGTAATAAAATAAGAGTACTACTTGCATTTTGGTGTTTATTTTTGCTTATATATGTCTCATTCATGTTGCTTCTTTGGCAATAATGAAGCATTAATGTCAAGCCCTGAGTTAATGGTGGGCAGCCCTTACCCAATTTAAACCCTGATTATATGTGCATGCTGTTATGAATGGGACTGAGACGTGCAGATACTTTGCCCGAGCTTTATTAAAAGACATAGTCAAAAAAGGCAGGGTCGAGAGAAGGAACAGGAATAGCAGAAGGCAGAGTACAAGAACAGACCAGAAAGTGACTGAGGGTCAGTCTATTGACAAACCTATAAAGGGGCAAACCAAAGCACTAATCCAGGAACCAGGTGAAGGTTGGTACACAGGAAAACTAAGCACAGCAAACACAAGACTAGGCTAGGAAACAACAAGGAAACACTTTGTACAACTAGGTCAAATTCTTGGCAGGGACTTAATGATGAACATGACTTAAAATCCACAAGAAAATTTAGGGAACTAACAAAGGGCAAAATAACACAGACATGAACCTGGTTGAAGGTTAATGCGCTGTCAGTCTTTTTCCTTGCGTCTCTTTAAAAATCACTCAAATTTATTAATCTTTTGCTTTTCCAATTTTAATTCTGACCCTTCACATAATTTTATCTGACTCCAATCCTTCGTGATTTTAGTTATATTTATTTAAATGTAACTGCTGATCCCTCTAGTTGTTATTAAATTCGGATAATTAATTAACTATAATCCTTCATAGTTTCGATTTATCATTTGTTAGGAGTCTGGGTCTCTTAGAGATCTGTTTGGCCAGAACAGACTCATGACACATCTGAGCTAGTCCAGGTCTTAGTCAGCAGCTACCCGTAGATCGCTTACCTTAATGCAGCCATCTCCTCAATAGACTCAAAAAGATACATTTTTTATGCTCTCCCTAAGTAATAGCATGCTAAGTCAGTTTGGTGTCCAGAAGTCAAGATCTAAAAACGTGCCCCTGCTCCATCCATTGATCGTTGATCTGACTCTCACTCTAGCACGCCAACAATGCAGAAAACCTCAGAAGTCACTAACCTACTAGAAAAGTTATTTCAGACAATATTATAAGTAAACCAAGATTAACGTTTATTTTGCCAGGCTACAGAATTGCGTCATGTTGTGTTTTATCACTTTCCTTATATACTTAGACCAGACAAAGAGATCCCAAATTTAGTTGTAAAACCTTCCTGTGCTCCAGGGTCACACCTGTCTGGAACACTTTCAGAGACCAAAAAAAGACACACCCCTTTTCCACAGAACACTGTTCTATCAAGTGCAATCTTTATCGCAGACAATCAGAGATCTCCTCTATGGGCTCACAGAGGGCCTCTAACACCACAGCCAGATCCCATGTTGGAACCCGGGATCAGACTGAGACTTTAACCTCAGCACACCGAGGAGGAAACGTGCCACTAGTGGATCTCTACCAACTGAATGTCCACCAAGAGGGGCATTGTAGGCCAAGATTGCCACCACATACACCTTCAGGGTAGAGTGGGAGACTCCGGTGGAGAATCAGCCCCCTTGAGAGCTGCTAGCGTGAGCTCCACTGCCCACACTGCTATATGATACCCTACTTGTGCACAAAATAACTCATAAATAGTAATAGGAAGACGCTTACCAAAGACTGACATATACACACACAGAGTGAAATGACAAAAAGCTGAAGCTGGCTGCATTCAACATGCTTTTACGCTTCTTAGCCAATGACGTCATCTGCCCATGATGTCTTGCCCATCCTTTAGACTGATTACACATACTGATTACACATACTTGGACTGATTACACAAGTGTTTCATCACGCAATCCTAAATAATAAAATAGTTGTTACATGAACATAAACGATTTTGGCTACATGTGAAATAAAGTCTGAGTCTTTCTGTGCAATTTATTGCTTCAAGGCATTAGGCTTACTTAACTTGCCGTGTTTGTTGTATTGTCAAAGACTGTATGTGTATCTTTCTTTATTAAAAGCTGCTAATATTAGTTAACCTTAAGTTGAGTAATTTTTTATTAGTATGGGTCTATATAGGCTAATATATCTATTTCTATAATCTAGATTAGATAATAAATGAGAAATAATCCCTTCAACAGTTTTTACAGAAGACAATAAGGAACATAATATGCATGTCTGCCTAGACTATCTACACTTACATGAAGAAAGAACTACAAACAAACCTGGGGAAACGTTATAGAGTATTTCAAACTGACAGTGGAAATGACTTGAAAAACGTATAGTGTGTACACAGAAGTGTGTTTTTGTGTAGCCTTGTTTACTCTGTGTATTATCTCTTCGTGTACTGAGCCCTGCCTTTGATTTTTGGATTGTGCTTTCTCTCTTGCCCCATTTGAATATTGTTAGACCCTGCTTGCTCGACCATGCCTTTAAATAAAAATGCGAATGGATCTGTCTCAGTCCTCCCATCAGAAAACTCGACCCAGGATCCAGTGGTTTCCCTTATGGACATCAGCCAGGCATGGACATTGCAAGAATATTGTTGTCTCTGAAAAAGGTAAACAGCCGCGCCAAGGACTATGAGTATTTAGACAATGCATATTTTTCTAATCTGCCAGGCTGTATCCTTTTTTGTGACTGTGTTAACCAGTCGTTTGCATTTCATCTAAGATGTGAGAGTCTGCCCAATTCTTAGACTTTGCTTTGTTGTACCTGTTGGTCATTCACGGTTGGATGAAAGCGTAATGGCCAACGCGGCAGGGCTCAATCACAAAACGGAAGATATCACCGCGCCCGTTGTGTCATGGCTGCCAGCGATAAATCCAGAGTAGTGGCAGCTGATCTTCACAAGCCAAGCCAAGCTCCAGCTGATCTTCACAAGCCAAGTCGTGCTCCATGTGATCTTCACAGGCCAAGTCAAGCTACAGTTGACTTAAGACAGGTCACCACGAGGTCCACAAGCAAAGTCAACTGCTTGCCATAAGCTATAAGCTAAGTACCAGTTTCATAGATTCTTATCGTTCAAGTGAGGATATGGCTTCTGTTATCTGTTCTCATCAGCCTGGGCCACTACACAAGATGGCCACCAACACAGAGCAGCAGCCACAGCACAAGATGGCTGCCAACTCAGAGCCACAGTCACAGCACAAGATTGCTGCCACACCAGAGCTTCCAGCTTTCACAGGAAGTCTCAGTCTTCAGCCACCACGGATGTCTCCTTTGTGTTCCTAAGAATCGTGGATTTTGGAATTAAGGCCATCCTTGAATCCTCATCCTGCCCTATCACGGCCATGCGGGTTGCCCTTGAATCCTCATTCTGCCCTATCATGGCCATGGAGGCCAACATTGAATCCTCATCTCTACTAAGAATTACAGTATGCAGGTTCATAATTAATAAAAACACAAGGTCCTAGAGGAGGAAGGGTGGAGAAGCCCATAACATAGCCTCAAATAATCACAGACTGTCGAAACATAACTCTGGACTTCAAGCAACTTGAAGGGGAATTCCAGCATCGAGGAGTGGAGGAGACAGCGCAGACTGCACAACCCTTGATGTAACGGTCAACATCCCCGGCCATGTTGGGCCACCAGTAGCGATTACGGAGGAGTGAGAGGGTTCAGTAGCTACCTGGATGCCCAGATCCTGGAGAGGTGTGTACTGAGTCCAGAAGGTTCATGCGGATAGGCAAACTTTATTGTGTGTTCATTGAGCTTACGTTAGTCAATACAGGGCCTCAATCCTCCATCCTTCTTGACCACAAAAAAGAAGCTCGATGCTGCAGGTGATTTGGAAGGACGGATGAACCCCTGATGCAATGCCTCCTTAATGTACTCCTCCATTTGCCTCTCTCTCCGGGACCGAGAGGGGATAGACTCTGCCCTTGGGCAGTCGGGCTCCAGGTAGCAGGTCGATGGCACAATCCCATGGGCGGTGAGGAGGAAGATGAGTGGCGGCGGTTTTGCTGAACACATCGGCATAAGGGTGATATTCGACTGGGATGGGATTGACGGGTTGACGGTCAGGGCTTTCGATGGTGGTGGACTGGCACAGCAAGGGTTGAGATGGGGCCTTGATGACGGAGGATAGGCATGCTTGGTGACATCTTTGGCTCCATTGAACGACCTCGCCCGTCCTCCAGCGGATGACAGGCTGATGAAGTTCGAGCCAGGGTCGTCCCAGAACCACATCGACTGTTGCCTCCTCCAAGACCAGAAGTGTGATGGTTTCCGAGTGGAGACTGCCGATCTGGAGGGTTAGTAGTGGAGTTTTGTGGCGCACCATACCGTTGGTGAGTGGTTTCCCCTGTATGGTAGTGATCTTGTACACTGTCTGGTTTCGAAGACGAGGGATGTGGAGGCTGGCCAGACTGTGGGAAGAGATGAAATTTCCAGCAGCTCCCGAATCCACCAGGACATTCACTGGGAAGAGTTGGTTCTCATATTGTACTTTAGCATGAGTCCTTGGCGAAACACCGAGAGGAGGGCGGTGTCGTTCCACCCGCTGTCGTTCCAGTGTGTGGAAGCGGAGGACGTATTCGTTGATCGGTGTGTCTGCCTGCCGGAGTTGGAGGAGCTTGTCATGGACGGTGATGCTCGTGGCCGGTTGGCCGAATACCTCTCGGAAGTGTCCTACGAAATTTTCAAGGGGGCTCACTCTGGGATTGTTCGCCGTCCAAAGAGCCTCCGCCCATTGAAATGACCGACCAGTCAGGAGGGAGATGATAAAGGCGACTTTGCCCTTTTCTGTGGTGAAGAGGTGCGGGTGCATCTCCAGGTACAATGAACATTGTAAAAAGAAGCCCGCGCATGAAGCGGATTCCCCGGTGCATGTGGCTGGGCATGCTATCGGGCTAGCCGGTCGAGTTGCAGCGGCGATGGAATCATGCAGCGCCTGAATGATGGCGTGAAGGGATTCCAGAGGGGAGCTCTCCGAGGCTTCCATCTCCTCTTCCCTTCTCCTCTATCTCTAGGGGCGATCCTTCTGTCACGCTCCGGTCAAGGAAGTAAACAGAGTCACTGTAATGGAAAAGGGGTTCTTTAATGAACAACAAAAAGGTGGCGTACAGCCTCAAACTTTAACAAAAAGAACACAGGAACATCCAAGTTCTTTCCTTTATCTGGATATCACTCTCCAGGGGAATTCCAACGGGAAGAGAAGACAGGCTGACGGGAAGACGGCCGGAGTACTGGGTTAGTAACCTCAAGGATCGCCGTTGTGGAAGTGGTGAGTGTGGTTTATGAAGGGTGGTTGTTGAGTGGTTGCAGGTGTTGCTGATTAGTACTCGGGTGATTGGGATCGTGTCCATGTGGTGGGTTCGTGGAAGTGATGACGTGACACAAAGACGATAATTCTTGACACATAACATTTCCCATCATGCCACATACCTAGGACTGATTACTGGCCCAGGTGTTCCTCATTACATCTGCTATATAAACTGTGCTCAGATTCTCCGTCGTTGCATAGTTTTATCTTTGCTCCGGCTGGTAATTCTGAGCATTTATCCTACTACTGTTTTCCCTTGTTTACCTTAGACTGTCTACCAATTCTCTGTCTGTTGGCTGCCTGCCTACTGCCTCTTTGACTGGACTTCCCGACTCTGATACTCACGGCCTGTCTTGACTTTTGCCTGGTATTGTTTATGACTCTGTTTCCGATACCCCTGACACTGTTGTTGACTTTCTGCCTGTTAGACCACTCTCAATAAAGAGCTAGACCATGGATCCGAATGTCTCTGACTGTTTGTAACAACAATAATGTCTTTACTGTATTTGTATTTACAGTATTACCATATTTTCGTTTACAGTACCGGTACTATAGAGTTCATTTTCTGTTAATTTTAACTTTTTTTTTCTTTCTTGAAACAAAACACAAATCACAATAACTCATGAGCTTTAGTAAGCTTTAGAAACACACAGCAAGGGGTGCTCAAATAAAACCCCAGAGGCTGGATTTATTTAACAGAAAGTCAAACAAATACAAGTGAGGGTGGAAGTCCACGTGCTATGCGGTGCTGAAGTGCTCTCTCTCTTCCTTTCCTTCCTTCTGGTGCAGTGGGTCCGTGCCGTGAGGTACAGGCTGATCGGTCATACGCTGCTTTCTACAGGGCATAAGAGAAGAGTCATTAGTTTCAGCTGTCATGGAGGCGAATTCTCAAAGTTGGTGTGCCGCATGGCCTTTTATGCCACTTCGCTAATTGGGAGCAGCTGGGACCGATCAGCCTGTGACAGGTGTGTCCAGGTGCTTCCTCTCAGTAACCAGGGCGACGCTGATGGCCACTCAGGACCCTCATCACAATATATTATTAAATAAATAATTTTTATTTATTTTTTATTGTTGAACATTTGTTTCGTAAAAGTACAAATGACAAATCTTGAACTAAAAATAAGTGCATCGCCACAGTCCCACTTTGCATCATGGCAAAAAACATACTGAAAAGCAAAAGTACTGGTACAAGTACACTACCAGCCAAAAGTTTTTGAACAGTAAGCTTTTTAATGTTTTTAAATGTTTGCATTAGTTTGATGTAGAATACATCAAAAGCAATTATTATGTACAACTGTCTGATTGGGGCAGGTTAGTAGCAAGGTCGATTCTGATGTGTGACCATGGGCTTTGTGGAATAGGCAATGGGACTAACTTTTTTCTGGGAGCTGTTGTGGAGTGTTGGTGATGGCATAGACAGAGCAGGACTTGACATATCGGGTGACATCCTGGGCCATGTTGGGTCACCAGTAACGGTTGGAGAGGAGCATAGGGTTCGTGGCTCCCTGAGTGCCCAGGTCCAGGAGAGGTGTGGATGTAGTTCAGAGACGTAGGTGGAGGCTGGTTGGTGAGTAGGCTCTTGGAGAGTTGTGGCATGGATTTGATCGTCCAGGGTCCATTAAACTGAGAATGCAAAGACTGTTGAAGGAAGAATGGGTTCAGGTTCGTCGAGACTTTGGATCTGGTTGATGAGCCGTGATCTGCCTTAATGTTCTTAGTACCAGGCTTATAGGTGAAGGTAAAGTGGAACCAGGTAAAGAAGAGTGCCCAGTGGGCTTGTCGGGAATTTAAGCGTTGGCCTCTCGCAGATACTGGAGGTTGTTATGATCAGTAAACACCTCAAATGGGTATTTTGCTCTTTCTAGCCAGTATCGCCACTCCTCCAGAGCTAAATTGATGGCCAACAACTCTTGGTTTCCCACGTCATAATTCTGCTCTGCCGGGACAACTTCTTGGAGAAGTAGGTGCATGGATGGACTATGAGGGGGGTTCACCCTTCCATTAGGAAAGGATCCCACCTACCACCAGGGTAGCTGCGTCCACTTCAACTACAAACCTCAGCTCTAGATGGATGAGCACAGGTGCGGAACCAAAGGCTTCCTTGAGAAGGTGAAGGGAACTCAATGCTTCAAGTGTCCAGGTGAGTGTTTTGCCAGAAATGCAGAGGAGTGAGGTAAGAGGTGCAGAGTGTTGACTGTAATGGGCAATGAACCAGCGATAGAAATTTTCAAATCCCAGCAATCTTTGTAACTCCTTTACTGTGGTTGGTTAGGGCCAGTCAATTACTGCCTTTACCTGGTGGTATCCATCTGGTGGTTTTCAACTTGTCACCCTGTTGGATGTGGATAAGATTGCATGCACTCCTAAGGTCAAACTTGCTAAAGACAGTGACTCCTCAAAGGTTTTCCAAAGCTGAGGGTAAAAGTGACAAAGGGTAGACAATGCAGAGAAGGAGACCGCCTTCCTTCCTGATGATGAAGAAGAAGCTGGACGCGTACTCCTCCATGGCCGCTGTCTCTGAGACCAAAAGAGGGTAGATGTGTCCTTAGGGTAGTGTGGCCCCAGGCAGCAGGTTGATAGCGCAGTCCCATGGCCAGTGTGGCATTTACTGAATACATCCAGGAAATTGTGGTATTGTGGAGGTATGGGTGTAACATGCCTAGGTTCAGGACTCTTGATGGTGGTGGATCCGAGGATGATAGGGGTGCACTTGGGTCTTTATAACTCTATAAAGTGTTTTCTCCACGTCAGCTGCGGTGAAGCAGATTACCGCGTCGTTAGTATGACTTCCTCACCGTTGTGTTATTCTGTGCCTCAAAATGTGCATAGAAATCATTCAGCGCATCTGGTAGGGAGGCGCCAACATCACAGACAGGTGAAGTTGTCTTGTGGTTGGTGATCACTTGGATGCCTTGCCACATGCGCCGTGAGACACTGCTGTTCAGGGAAGTGGCCGTGGATTCTTTTAGCATAAGCACACTTTACTTCTCTGATAGCTTGGGACAGTTTGGCCCTTGCTGTTTTTAGAGCCGCCTGGTCCATTGCACTGAAGAGAGCATGCATGTTAGCGTTCATCCACGGCTTCTGTTTGGAACGTGTGGTGATGGTCTTGGAGATGTTCACATCATCAATGCACTTCTCGATGTAGCCAGTCATTGATGATGTGTAATCCTCCAAGTCAATGGAATCGTCGTTGGTTACAGCTTACAATTGATTACAATTCCTGAGGTAATTAAAAGGGTCTGCATTTAACAATAACAAACTAGCGATGAGCAATAGCTGGATATAAGCACATAAGAGTCCTGAGTTGATATAAACACACATGCCACCACCGCGAGTCTTACTGCACAATGCAGCATTTCTGTCGGCACAAAATACGGTTATTCCGGTTATCTTAAATGGCGATGTCCGGAACTCTATCGCTGAGCCCTATACTCACACCGTGTAGTTTGGTGAAATCAAATGTAGTCCATCTTATGTTCAAGTGAACATATGTTGGACAGAAAGTTGAAGGGAAGGGCCCGGCCAGCTAGAGTTAGTGGTTAGCCTAGCACGGACACCCGCCAGTTTACCACGCTTCCATTTCCTTGAACACCACTTGCGGCATCCCCCTCCTTGGCCTTTGGCATCAGGAGACACAGAGGACTGAGGGCCCGGTCTGCACAGCAAGCCAAGGTCACAGAGTCCACGTACAATGTCGTCATTCAGGTTAGTTACTGCATGGTTTCTGAGCAGTTTCAGTGTCTGGTGGTCATATGCACAAACACAACTGTCGTTGGTGTCCATGCCCTAGGAAATGTCGGCTGAAACATACAAAAAACACAATTTTGGTTCTGGAGTGGCCGCTGCATGCTACTGCCACACTGCCATCTTGGAATCAGAGTATTAGAATGTATTAGAATATACAGGATACACTTCAAATAAAATAGGCTTTGCTGCAAAAACATATTATGAAATGAATGTATATGTGTATAATATATATCTTGTTAATTAATTATAAAGGCCTGAATGGTTTAGCTCCTCAATACTTCAATGAGCTCTTATCACATTATAGTCCTGCACGTCAGCTGTGTTCTCAACACTCTGGATGTTTAATAATACCTAGATGTGCCCTGTGGACAGATCACCGGAAACAGTCCTTTGCACAATCTGACATAGCTACATTTAAAAATAAACTGGACATTAAGTACTGGGCATCTGGCCAGAGGAGAACTGGCTCCAGTTGAACCTCATTTCTCCCAAGGTTTTTCTCCATTTTGTAGTGGATGAGGTTTTGATTCCTTGCTGCTGTTGCCTCTGGCTTGCTTAGTTGGGGACATTTGATTTATAGTGATTCTCTTGTGATCTGTTTTGGCCTGATTTTGTTTGAAATTCCGTAGTTTGTTTTTCGATTTCATTTGAAGTATATCGGTAGAGCAGTAGAGCAAGAGGAGTTTAAAGCCAAACTGTCTCCAGAGCTGGCTGAGCGATATAGAAATGTCTTCACAAATAAAGCAGTAGCAGTGACCTGCACTGGAATGTCTCAAATTGGACTTTTTAAGGAAAGTAGAGTAAAGGATCTGCCTGTCATCATGATGCCCATGGAAGTCACAGACAATGTTGGGCAGAGGATTGGAACTATACAACCTTTGGGTAAATATGCAAACTGTTGTAATTCCTACACCGTTCACCTGATTTGGATGTAATACCCTCAAATTACAGCTGACAGTATGCAGTTAATGCACATCTTGTTTGTTTCATTTCAAATCCATTGTGGTGGTGTATAGAACCAAAAATGTTAGAATTGTGTCGATGTCCCAATATTTATGGACCTAACTGTATGTGTGCCATCTAGTGGTAGTGAACACAAAATGAGATATTACACCATATTGAGTTCTGTATTATTAAGTATGCAATTTTGTGACTTTGGTGCTTACAGGGTTCAACGAGTTTAAATTGGTTAGAAATAGTACACAGAATCTTAATTGAGTCTAATAGGATTTAATGTGTTTATATTTGAATGTTTGTCAGTTGGAGTTTGAAGAGTCTTGGCTCATTGAACATTCTGTCAATGTAACTATGAAACTATGTGAGCCCACTACGAAAATAAATAAATAATATACGTCTCTTTTCTAATTTGGTGTACATTTATCTAGTGATGAGTGATGTACAGTTAGGCTGTGTCTGATAACTCTAGAATACAACTGTCAATACCATGAAAATAAGATTTAAAAATTTAATGGTATTTAGAAAATTGCATTTTTAAAATTTGAAAATTGAAATTTGCATACTTACTATATTGTGATTTATTAAAGTTTATGAAAATGTAATATATTTATATGCAGATATTGTTATGGAAGTGGATACCACAACAAGGTAAGATGAATAACAATAAAGTTTATTTGACACAGCAGAGGAGTAACAGAGGGTGAGTATACAGTCCAATAGATTGTTTTGAACATAAACTTGAACGTTTCCTTTAACAGGATTGTTAGAGCTGAAGACTGAATCCGAGCTGAATACTATTGCTATGCACAGCATACACACCGGAGAGCTACTGCAAAAATAGTAGAATGATAGTATGGCATTAAGAACACAGCCTTAGTCTCTTACTAAACCTGTTTTAACAAAGGGTATTAAGACTGTTAGTTTAGAATATAAGAAGATGCTAATATAATGTACAGCCTAATATTTGTGCCAATTAGATGTGATCTGCTCTTACTGGCTGAACCAAAAACATATACAAACTGTGTGTCATAAAATATGAAATTCACAGCAGAGAAGGCATGAAAACTGCCTCTGAACACAAAAATAACCGTCAGTTTCAACACGGATGTCACCTTTATCCATCAATAGAATGCAAATTCAGTCTAACACAAGAAGGAAATTAGTTTGCGAATCTGCATATGTAGGAGTGTATCTCTTTATTATGATAACTTTCACAGTCTCTTTTAGCAGAAAGTACTGCCAATACTGAAACTGCTGGCATGCTCTATTTAACGTTCAGTTGTTGTATCCAGTTGTGTGGTCATTAATTCTACCATCACTGCATCTGTGAAAATCTTCTCTCTTTTCTGGACTTTGACACTCTTACAATACACAAACTTACTCATTTGAATACCTATTGAAAATTAGAACACGAGTAGCGCTTGCCAGTGTGAAAGTAAAAAATTTGCATCACCAAAATGCTGGAATGTGTAAGAATGCTGGCAGTGTAATTGTGTTCATATTGCTAACCCTATTGTTTGCTAAAGCATATAGTCCCTAGTGATATTGGTGTTTGCCTTATCAAACTCTATAAATACAGACAAAAGAATGTAGCAGTATTTCCAGGGTTAGAATTTGTCAAACAGGAAATGACCTGACCTTCACCGGAGCACCTTTTTTCAAAGGACCAACGGATCACATATTTCATACAGGCCTCTTGTCCATGTTAACATTTCAAAAAACAGAAAGATGTGTAGTAATAAAAATAATACTGTGTCTGTCAGGAGTGGGGTGTTTTTTTTTGAATGTGTGGTTTTTATTCTGAAGAAGGTCAAAATATTCCAGTGTATTCTTTGGTGATGAGAAAGACTTTATAAATTATTGCGCTTTTTTTTTTTCTTTGTATATTGATGAATACCGTTTAAAAAACTGAGACAAAATAGCGATTAGCATTTTGTAAAACATCCCCATGTTTAACATAGTATAAATGTGTTAAAGCGAGTGTGTGTATATTAATGCATCATATGACAGAGAGACAGAGAACAGATACAACACAAATACAAAACTATCAAATACTCAAGGATAGTAAGAAATAGAGGGAGAGGCAGAGAAAAAGAGAGTGGGCGGCACTGCACTAATGACTTCACAGCCCATTAGCCACTTAGTCTGATATGCTACACCTCATTACTCTCCCAGCGCAGCCGTGCATTAACACACAAATCCATCCGTTTGCTCAGACCTGTCCTCTAGCCCAAAACGGCACTCATTCTCACCCAGTGTGTGTGAGTGTGTTTGCCTGAAGAGAAAGAACAAGACTGTCATCTCTATGGCATAGAAATTTGGGCTTGATTTGATTACAGTTAGCAGTATTGGGAATATTTTGATTAATTAATTGCGAAATATAATTAACAACTTAATCCAATTAAAGACTTAATGCAGAGTTCCACATGAGAATGAGTTGTGGAACAGAGACAAATACAATTTTATAGGAAAATTTCAATTTGGCTACTCAAGCAATCGCATCAATTAGTTACACTAACAATTACACTACAGGGAGGAGAGCGCATGTTTAACGGGTGTTTGTATTTAGCTTCATCTGAACAAAACCACACCGCTGATTTACCACAAGGTTCTCTCCAAAAATAATTGGAATAATCATGTTCTTGAATAAACAGTAGCTGCTGGCCACTGTCTATTTTCACAGTCCCCACAAATGCTATTTTACGCAAGCCGGGGCCATTAAGAAACAGTTGCAGTAAGACAGTTGTTCCTGGCGGCACTGATATTAGGATTTCATTAGGATTTAGAATCCATCATTTTGTGTATAATCCAGCATACACTGTACTACTGATATAATAATAATTAACTATGCAATAGAAATATCATATGCTTTTACTATATAATATATATATATATATATATATATTAGTAACACATGCAAGCACATCTTAGCTGGATATCTTGGTGTGCTTGTGCTTTGGTCAACTGACAACAAAGCTCAGTACTCTCTGGGGTTATAGTGTTACATTCCAATGTGTTACCTAATATCAAATGTGTTATTATTGTGATTACTTGATATAAACATTACTTAATATTTTCAGTTGTTTGTTGTCTCCTGCAGAAGAGAATTCTACGCATAATTCTAATAGATTTTAGAAGACCAAAAATGTATTAAGTAACTAAAACAGGTATAAGGCTTGGGTTTGAATTTTAGAATTTAGAGCTGGATTATGGACCAGGCCTGAGGCACCAGTTCCCTGCAATCTCATACATTTTAAAGGTATGTCCTGAAACCCCCACATACGGCATAAAATAGACCCACAGAAATTTTTATTGTAATGTTTCTTTTTTTTTATGTTCTAATATTTATTGTCTCTTAAAGAAATTTGCCACTAGGGGTGTTGAGAGACTGTGACTTTCCTTATTTCAGTCCTGTATTGTTGAAAAGGGAGATCAAACCTCTGAGAGAGCTGAAAGAGTCAATCACACACAGGGAATGTATGTATTGTAAAGTGGAATCGGATGTACAGAGGTTCATAAATCATGTCAGAAAGTGAGTGTATGAGATGATGACCTTGTCATCTTTAATGCCATGGAGTATTCTGCCCTGAGAGGGGAAAGAGAGAATAAGAGAGAGAGAGAGAGAGAGGCAGAAGGACACTGAGATAGATAGGTTAGTTCTAAAAGTAATTAGCTTTAAAGGTGAAGTGTGAAGTTTGAATGTTAAAATTATTTCTCCTATTCCAATTTAATGAATCAGGTAAGTAAGGTATTTGTAGGCTGATTTACCTACAGGGGTTGAACAATCAAAACTGAAACACCTTGTTTTAGACCACAATAATGCGTTAGTATGGTGTAGGTCCCCCTTTGTGGCCAATACAGCTTACATTTGTTTTGGGAATGACAGATATAAGTCCTGCACAGAGGGATTTTGAGCCATTCATCTTGCAGAATAGTGGACAGGTCACTAAGTGATGCTGGTGGAAGAAAACATTTCCTGACACTAAAACGCCCCAAAGTGGCTCAATAATATTTAGATCTGGTGACTGTGCAGGTCATGGGAGATGTTAAACTTCTCTTTCAAGTTCATCAAACCACTCTGTCACCAGTGTTGCTGTGGGTATTGGTGCATTATCATCCTGATACATGGCAATGCCTTTAGGATACAATGTTTGAACAATTTGGTCCTCCAGAATGGTTCTGTAGTCCTTGGCCGTGACGTGCCCATCTAGCACAAGTATTGGTTCTAGGGAATGGCAAGATATTGCAGCCCAAACCATCACTGATCCACCCTCATGCTTCACTCTGGGCATACAACATTCTGGCTTCTCCATACCGTAACTCTCCTGGATGTGGAAAAGACAGTTAAGGTGGACTCATCAGAGAACATTACATGTTTCACATTGTACACAGCCTAAGATTTTCACTGCTAGCACCACTGAAACCGACGTTTGGCATTGGCACGAGTGACCAAAGGTTTGGCTATAGCAGCCCGGTCATGTATATTGAGCCTTTGGAGCTCCCGATGGACAGTTTTGGTGGAAACAGGAGAGTTGAGGTGCACATTTAATCCTGCAGTGAGTTGGGCAGCTGTGGTTTTATGTTGTTTGGAAACAACCTGGGTTAGCACCTTGACATCCCTTCTCACAGTTACTCTTCTTGGATATGGTTCTTCTATCTTGGTGGTATACTGACATTACCTTGGAAACCGTGGCTCTTGATACATCACCAAGACTTGCTGTCTGGGTCACAGATGCGCCGGCAAGACATGTACCAACAATTTGTCCTCTTTTGAACTCTGATATTTCACCCATAATGTTGTGTGCATTGCAATTTAAGCAAAACTGTGCTATTACTCTATTAATTAAATCATCACACTCTACTCTTACTGGTGGAAAGTGCAATCAATGAAGACTGGGCACCACACTGGTCAAATTTAGCCGTGAAACCTCCAACACTAACTTAGCCAGTGTTTCAGTTTCATTGTCCAAATACTGTATATATGGTAAACACGGCAGCTATGCTAGTTTCACAGAGTTGACATGTTCGACCAATAGCATAAGCATAAACCAATAGCATAGCATAATATTTGTATGAATATATGTATATATTAATATATGTATGTATATATCTCTGTGTGTGTGCGTGTGTGAGATATTGCATTTGCATAATATGCATAGAATATGTCTTTACATTGGCTTCCTCTCAGTATTTGTATTAATTTTACAATGCCTTAAACTTGCCAATCTCAGCAATACTTACGCAACCATTTATCTTGATATAATCCATCAGGTTTATTATGGTCCCAATAATCATGGCATGTTGAGAGTTCGTAAAATTAAAAAAGACACAAAAAGAGGTCTTCACTCCTAAACTATGGAGTAGTTTTTGTAGTTCAGGACATACTCTTTTAACTTAAAATCACTACTAAAGATTAAAGTCAAGCATACATCTAAATATCTAAGTACCAAAGTACAGCGAAGTACTTTAGCTCATGGTTATGCTATGCTATTCGAGAACAGCTATCATACAACTATGTTTTAAATCCATTAAATGACAGCTCGGTGTACAAATCGTGACCTGTGTTCTGTAACCAGTGAGGACCGTTTCAGTGATTCAATACCTAAGTTTTCATAATCTTCCAAAAAAACAAACAAACAAACAACAACAAAAGGATCTGTTGCTTTTCAAGGATGCACACTTTATATACCTACTGTACTGTTCAATCCTGCCCCCTAGTGATTTTTTTATATGTATCAAAAAATAAAAAAATAAATAAAGTCAAATTAGTTAGAATAGAATAGAATAGAATAGAATAGAATAGAATAGAGAGAACTAGCATTAGAGGATCAAGTTATATATAAAAAAATATGTGTAGACAGAATGATACAAAAAGAATAGAGAGGTTAGAGGGTGAGAGTCAAGTTTTTTGCTTGTTTGTTTTATTATGTATGAAAAAAACAAAAGATAAAATAAAATAGAATAGAGAGCTTGTGTAAGAGAGTGATGTTTTTATAATAAATAAAACAACTAGAGAGAATATGAATAGTACAGAGAAAATATTTTTTGTTAATTGTAATATAAATTAAAAAAAAAGAAACAGAATACAAATTAATAGAGAAGCTTGTGTTAGTTTGCTTGTTTGTTTTTAAGAATAGTTGTTTTACAACATAAAAAATATAGGGTCAAATAAAGATGGAAGAGATGTGTCTTTAGCTGTTTCCTGAAAACACAGCTGCTCGGATTAAGTTGGGCAGGTCATTCCACCAGCAAGGAACAGTTAAGGTAAGAGTCCATGAAATAACACACCATTTACTGCAAAAAAAACACTGAGTCTGAAGTACTGAATTTATATTTGGATATCATAAACATCTTTTTTTTTTCTCAATGTCTGTGAGATGTCTTTCTCACTATTTGGACTGGTGAAAGTTACCATACATTTGATAGAAAATGAATTAAAATATGTCTGCATATTGCATTGTTATACATTTGATAAAACAATAAATAAAATACAGAAAAGTATACACTGAACAGTAACCTTGTGCTCCATTCTGATCATACCATTATTTTTTGCAGTTCCATAGAAGCACATAAATTGAAATTAATTCAGAATTTGGTGGCATTTTTTTTTTGTTGTTCAGAAAAACGTGTGGTAAAGTGTAAAGTGTCTTTGTTTATGTGACCCACCCTTTCAGAGGATTAAAATGTGCGTATCTTTATTGTTTAATTCTGACCTTCATCAGCATGCAGGGATAATGTAAACATGTTCAGGGAGTCTGCCTTGTCAAATGGGCCCGATAAACCCTTGCTGTGTTCACATGTCAAACATCGCACACCTGACAGGCAGTCCTCGTGAGAGAGAGAGAGAGAGAGCTGTCAAACCAGGGTTATGTCCTTACTTCACACACTACATGCAAGGTAAAGTTAAAATAAAGAACAGATGAAGAGTTGCACAGCATGTCTTCTTTGATGGTGCTTATAAATCAAACGTTGACAGTAAGAATAAAGGCACTAATAAGGCTTCTTATGATTGTGGTTTACTCACATTTTCAATAATGTAATAATTTCCCCGAGCGGAAACAAAACACATGGCATTAAGACTAAATTTTTAAATAAATAATGTGAAAGTGAAGACATCTACACAAACCAGCATCTTCAACAATACCAATATTTTGCAATATATCTAAATACCTGCAACATTTAGTATATATCTAAATTTTCAAATTTGTGTGAATAATTTGTAGACGTCAGAGTAGTAGAAAATAAAATAAAAGTAAATAGAAATTTATTGTTGTGCCTTTAAGAATGCAAATGCTATAATTACTCTACTTTTAAAGCATACATTTGATTTTAACAATTAGTCTACATAATATTCACTTATGCAGTCCATAGGGTACATATATTTGCCTGAGCATGAAATACTATTCAAGCATATAACATTTTACCTTTACATTAAACTTTATATCTCAGGTTTCAGACTTTGTAACTTGATTTAACCTTATCAATAGCAAATTTGTTCATTCAAAAGAGAGAATAGCGAGTCAATTTTTCTTATCGGAACTGTGAGATATAATCTTTGAATTGTCGGAATAAAGGCTCCACCTACAAAAAGGTCACCATTATTTGCAAACACAAAAGTGTTATATTCTTCTAGCGTATTTGTTATATGAATGCATGTTCAGCCAACAGTTTTAGGCATCATAAATGCATTTACACTATCATGCCCTTCTTCCTCCTCTGTCTGAGTGCTGAAATACATCTGACAGGATTGACAGGAGGATTTGTAAACTATCACCACCCCCTCCTTTCATCATCTCATCCCTGATGAAGAGAGGATGTCCCTTTTCCTGACCCTGGACCACATCAGTCTAAAGCAGGACATTGTCTGGTCTGACAGCTCCTGGATCCTTTACAGAGACGAGCTGTAACTCCCTGACCTCTGATCATGAACCCTGCTGCTAAAAGAGGCACAGAGACTAACTACACCGCTGTCAGGTCAAACATCTGTCCTTGTATGGACTACATGAGCCTGACGGCATCAACACAGATTTAAATCTCACTTTCAGTCAAAGCAGCACTAGACAACACTGAAATATTTGAATATGCGAGCATGTTTCACATGAACCTATGCCCTGTGCTGGATGCTTATATTTTTGTCTTGCTGCACTTTGGTCCTTTCTACCTCCATAGAGAAGGTGCGTCACCCAGTACTATTCTTGGACAGATTTAAGTGGTGGTGGGGGTGGGGTCCGGAATTTAAGTCATTGTATACTATATGTGTGATGAAGAATGGCAGGGCCCTCCAGCATTTTATTTAAACATAAAAGTTGATCTGGATGGTTGTGACAACCATTAGATGAGCTAATGTAACGCCACACCAGCAGAGGAGCCTTCCCAGAGTTCTGACTGTCAGCTCTTCCTCTGCTTTCTCCACGCCCACTTCCCTTTTGGCGGCCATTTTAACCAGGCCCAAACAACAGCCTGGTGCGAAGTATTGCCAGCTCATCACTGCATACCAAGCGTTTCTTTATCTGTCTGTTTCTATCGTGTTTTGACCTATTGCCTGTTTTTCTTGACTATTGTTCTTTGGATTACCCCTTGCCTTGACGACTCGGATTGGACTGATTATTGTGTTTGAACCTTTGCCTGATTATTTGACGCTGAGTTTGGATTACGTTTGGATTTGTTTGCTGTCTCCATTAAAACTCTGCATATGGATTCTACTCGCTTCCGCCTCTGAATCGTTACAGAATACTTCGCCTTCACCGAATCCAGCGGAGGTTTCACAACTACAGGCCGCGTTCACTTACCAGAGTGAACTTATGAAGAATTATCAGGAACAGCTGGCTCAAGTGCAAGCAGCGAACAATCATCTGCTTCATTATATCCGTTCGCTTCCACCCACGCAACCTCCTACGGTAAGACTGGCACTGCCAGAAAAATTTGATGGTTCTGCTGAGCAATGCAAAGGGTTTATTCGCCAAACTTCGCGCACCTACCTGGGAATTATGACAGATCATTCCGAAGCAGATAAGTGTTCCCTGATCATGTCACTATTGTCCGGCAGGGCAATTGAGTGGGCTGCGCGGCGCGTTTGGGAAACAGGCGTAAATCTGCGTACTTCTGCTGAATATTTTATGAACCAAATTCGTGAAGTGTTTGAATATCCTGCAGGGGCCAGGATGTATCAACACGGATTCTGCATTTAACTCAGGAAGTCGCACAGCAGCAGACTATGCCATTGAGTTTCGCACCTTAGCAGCACAAAGTGGGTGGAATGATGTCTCACTCAAAGCCGTCTTTAAACAAAGTCTCAATCCGGAATTGCAAACTGAGATGGCCTGCAGAGGAGAGGATTTGTCTTTCACGGAGTATGTCAATACCGCCATTAAGTTAGATAACTTGCAACGGAGTGTACCAAGACGGAGGACCACACGCATTTCATCACCCCATTTTGCACCTGTGTCCAGCTGTACACCTGAACAGTCTGGCTCTGAACCTATGCAAATTGGAGCTACCAGCCTATCTGAGACTGAGAGAAATCGGCGCCGAGAACTGAATCTCTGTTTCTACTGTGGAGAACAAGGCCATCGCAATCACCAGTGTCCACACAAGGCCCGGAAGAAGGCAGCTGATTCAACCGGGTGAGTTGTGATGGTTTCTCCTTACAAATATTCAAGGCTGTTACTGTACCAGTCCAGATAACTACTGACGATGGTCCTATTCTGTTAACAGCACTGATTGACTCTGGAGCTGCACTTAATCTCATTAACCAGAATCTCATTCATCAACACCATATCTCCACCATACCATGTTTGCCAGCCATTGGAATCACCACTGTGGAAAATAAACCCATAAAGGGGGTATCACCAGACAGACATCGCCCATCCGTCTACAAACTGGATTGTTTCATCAAGAACTCATTTCACTGTATGTAATTGACTCACCCAAGTATGAAATCATCCTCGGATACCCATGGCTTTCCACTCATGACCCAAGTTTTTCTTGGTTCAAAGGGGAACTCACACACTGGTCTCAGTTCTGCCGAAAGCACTGTCTGCACAACTGCCCATCATTGCCATGTCTCGCCACTAGTGTGGAAAGTCCCCTCAGCTCACAGACTCCCACGATTCCACAATGCTATAATGACCTGCGGGAAGTTTTTAGTAAAACTAAGGCCACTCAATTGCCACCACATCGGCCCTGGGATTGTGCCATTGATCTCCTGCCCAACGCTATGCCACCCAAAAGTAAGATTTATTCCCTGTCTCGTCAGGAGTCCCAAGCTATGGAAGAGTATATCAACGAGGCTTTGAACTCTGGATTTATTCGTCCATCCACTTCTCCCGCTGCAGCTGGGTTTTTTTGTTGAGAAAAAGATGGAGGATTACGACCATGTATCGACTACCGAGGTCTCAACCATGTCACTGTTAAATTCCGTTATCCATTACCACTGGTCCCAGCTGCATTGGAACAACTTCCATGAAGCCAAGATTTACACCAAACTCGATCTCAGAAGTGCCTACAACCTCATCAGAATCAAGGAAGGAGATGAATGGAAAACTGCATTTTCACCACTCAGGGCACTATGAGTACCAGGTGATGCCGTATGGACTTGCCAACGCTCCAGCAGTATTTCAGTCCTTCATCAACGAGATCTTCAGGATATTCTTCACAAGTTTGTAATCGCTTACATTGATGATATTCTGATCTACTCCAGATCTGAGGATGAACATGTGGATCATGTGAGGATTGTCCTTTCCCGTCTTCTAGAACATAACTTGTACATCAAGGCAGAGAAATGTGAGTTTCATGTATTCCAGACATCCTTTCTAGGATACAATATAAGTCATCACGGGCGTGGAAATGGACAATGCTAAAATCACTGCTGTCACTGAATGGCCCAGGCCCTCCACAGTCAAAGAACTACAACGGTTCCTAGGATTTGCTAATTTCTACCGCCGGTTCATCAGAAATTACAGTTTAATAGCCGCCCCTCTGACCTCACTACTCAAAGGAAAACCCTCAAGGTTACATTGGACCGAACAAGCAGACACCACTTCAATAACCTGAAAACCACTTTTACTACAGCCCCAATCCTGAGACATCCAAATCCCGACCTTCCATTCATCCTGGAAGTGGACGCCTCTGATTGTGGCATTGGTGCGGTGCTCTCACAGCGTCATGGTCAACCTGCGAAATTGTACCCCTGTGCTTTCTTTTCCAGAAAGCTTTCCACAGCAGAAAGAAACTACGATGTCGGCAACAAGGAACTTCTCTCTATGAAAGCAGCCATTGAAGAGTGGAGGCATTGGCTAGAAGGGCACTACATCCATTTCAAGTTATCACTGACCATAAAAACCTTGAATATGTCAAAGCTGCTAAGAGACTCAACCCACGTCAAGCACGATGGTCACTTTTCTTTTCAAGATTTCAGTTCACTGTCACTTACCGCCCAGGAAGCAAGAACAGCAAAGCAGACGCGTTGTCACGGAGACATGATCCCCCTCATCAGACACATACCTCAGAACCCATCCTGAACCCAGCCGTAATCATCGCACCCATCAACTGGGATATAATGGATGAAATCCAACAAGCTACCCAACACGAACCGTCGCCAACTAATTGTCCTCCCAACAAACAATATGTTCCACAAACACTAAGAAGGAGAGTGATGCAGTGGGTTCACACATCTTTGAGCTCAGGTCATCCAGGAATATCTCGATCCGTCAAGCTAACACAGAACTCATTCTGGTGGCCCTTTATGACGCGAGACATCACAAATTATGTAAAAGCTTGTCCAGTGTGTGCTCAAGCCAAGACCCCAGAGACCTTCCAGCTGGCCTACTGAAACCTCTCCCCATTCCACAAAGACCATGGTCTCACCTGTCCGTAGACTTTGTTACCAACCTCCCACCATCTGATGGATTCACCACCATCCTGGTGATTATTGACCGATTCTCCAAAGCATGCCGTCTAGTTCCACTCAAGGGTCTACCCACAGCCATGGAAACAGCCCAAGCCATGTTTCATCATGTGTTTAGAAACTATGGACTACCCGAGGACATCGTCTCCGACCGAGGAACCCAATTCACGTCTCAAGTTTGGAGAGCCTTTTTTGTAAATTACTAGACATAAATGTCAGTTTAACATCTGGTTTTCACCCACAGTCTAACGGGCAGGTGGAGAGACTAAATCAAGAGATCGGGAGATATCTGAGAACATACTGCAGTCGAGAGCAACACCGTTGGACAGAATTCCTTCCTGGACTGAATATGCTCAAAATTCATTGACTCACTCATCCACAGGACTAACCCGTTTCAGTGTGTGCTTGGCTACCAACCCCCTTGTTCCCGTGGTCGGAGAACCATCTTCTGTACCCGCCGTTAATGACTGGATTCAGCGCAGTGAGAGGGTATGGGACAATGCTCATGTCCGCCTGCAACGTGCAATTGGCACTCAAGTGTTGCATGCAAATCGACGACGTCGCCCACATCCTCCCTATCTACCAGGACAAAGGGTCTGGCTCTCCACAAAGGACCTCAAGTTACATCTGCCGAGCAGGAAGCTCAGCCCAAGGTATGTTGGTCCTTTCAAAATCGTTCGACAAATCAATGAGGTCACATACCAGTTAGAGCTCCCTGCCAACTACCGTATCTCTCCTTCCTTTCACGTGTCGCTCCTCAAACCTGTCCACTCGGATGCTGACCCCAATGCTGAGCCGGAGGAACCACCACCACCGCTGGATGTAGATGGATCACCGGCGTACATTGTCAATGTACTCCTGGACTCCAGAAGACGAGGGGGTCAGCTCCAATATTTGGTGGATTGGGAGGGCTACGGACCTGAGGAGAGATCATGGATACCTGCTTCGGACATTCTGGACCCCTCCTTAATCGAGGAATTTCATAGAGCCAGACCTGACCGTCCTGCACCACGACCACGGGGACGACCACGTAGAGCACCAGGAGGTGCTCCTAGAGGGGGGGGTGCTGTAACGCCACACCAGCAGAGGGAGCCTTCCCCAGAGTTCTGACTGTCAGCTCTTCCTCTGCTTTCTCCACGCCCACTTCCCTTTTGGCGGCCATTTTAACCAGGCCCAAACAACAGCCTGGTGCAGTATTGCCAGCTCATCACTGCATACCAAGCGTTTCTTTATCTGTCTGTTTCTATCGTGTTTTGACCTATTGCCTGTTTTTTCCTTGACTATTGTTCTTTGGATTACCCCTTGCCTTGAGACTTGGATTGGACTGATTATTGTGTTTGAACCTTTGCCTGATTATTTGACGCTGAGTTTGGATTACGTTTGGATTTGTTTGCTGTCTCCATTAAAACTCTGCATATGGATTCTACTCGGCTTCCGCCTCTGAATCGTTACAGCTAATTGGAGGCAGGAGGCTGCCGGCGTATCCTGGCTCAGGATCTGCTCCTAATGAGGAACTAAGGCTCAGTGTGGTGACAGAAGGAGACATCACCTGAAATCCACCGAGCTTTGTAGACACCACCTTGTTGAAGAAAATGGTCTTGCTGTCCTTTAATGCAGAAATCTTTGGCTTCCCAGCAGGAAAAATAGGCCTGCGTTGTGTCAGAAACCCCAGGAAGCAGTTACAAACATTGACATTTTCTTTGCACATTATTTCCTACCAAAGCAACTTTTAATATAGTGCATATAACCATGTCACTGGCAAATTCTATGACAGGTAGCTGCCAAAACATAATGTTTGTTAAGTGGAACATGTTAATTGCCAAAAATTCAACAACATTGGCACATAGAAATTAATATTTGCATTTTCATAGCAAAATACAAAAGTTACCTGCCTGCCCATAATCACCTCCACACCACAGTTGTTGCCAGGGAATTTCTGTGGTTGCTGAGGTCTTTTAGCATTTACAGTGTTTTGTCACATTTCTATGTGTTTCTAAAAGGAGTCTATATTATTTGGGAAAATCACACATTGACTGCTTACCTTTCACTTTTTCACCAAAGCTTGTTACAGGTTTTTTTTACTTCAATGTGATCGCAGTATTGCATTTACATAAGCTACAGTTTTAGTCATTATATTGCTAAAATCTCTCAATTACATTATATGACATGCAAACATTGTTGATATGCTCACTGTAAGTTAGTGGAAGTTTGGTGATCTTGGTGGATTACATGGTTTCAGCTTCATTGGTCCCAGAGGTTCCTTTGTTTGGCAGTCTTGCCTTTACTGATCTCCTATGTTCCTTTGATTGATTCTTCTCTCTCTCTCTCTCTCTCTCTCTCTCTCTCTCTCTCTCTCTCTCTCTCTCTCTCTCTCTCTCTTTTGCTACAGTATTGTCTATTATATATACAGTGGTGGCCAAAATTGTCAGAATATCACACAGTTCTGAAGATATTGACTTTTGCCTTTTGCCTCCAAAAGATACTTTCTTTCATAATGTTCATGACACATGCAGATGGGTGCTCTGAACACAAAAATAGCAGATGAAGTAAGTCCTACTGTTTTTTTTTTTTATCTCTCTGGCATAGTGTCAATATAAGAGATCTTTAACACTAATGGGATCCCATGCCTTCTGCAGCTCAAGCCAGAGGTTTTCCTTTAAATGTACAAAAAAGCTGTCCATTTTATTTTCCAACTTGCCCAAATTCTCCTTGATTTGGTTGAGGTCTGGACTTTAAGGCAACCAGTTCAACAATTTTCAATGTTCCAGTATTCCGTGCAGGTAGTTCCAGCAATAGTTTAGCAACAGCCAAAATCTCTTAAATATGCCACGTGTTCTAACAATTTCGGCCACCATTGTATATAATTCTTAATTGCTTGATTTAATTGCTTAATTGCTTTGTTGCTTAATTGCCAATGTTCTTCTGCATGTACCTTTACAATAACTACTCAGTAAACTACTACTCAGAAAAATAAATAAATAAATAAATAAACCAAATGAGGTTTTCAATTTGCAGGTGTGTAAAATACTTGAGTACTTTTGCGTAAGGGAAAAAATATATATTTTACTCATTATAATTTTGTTTTAACTTCTTGTTTAAGACCTCTTACATTTTTAAACTCAAAAGTGTTTTTGACGTCCAAGAACCAATGAGCTTAGTTTTCATATGTCAAGCATTCAGATTCCAGCTTCAGTTATAACTTTAATCCGTTGCATTTCTGGCATCAAAAGTCACTTTTTACAAAGTACATTTTACACCCCCTTTCCATTTCCTGTGCTGTTTAAAGATAGAAAAGCATTGAGGTTGCCTCAAAGTTATATGGTTAATGGAGCCTTACTAATTCTGCCAACAAACAGGGCCAGCTTAGTCTTAGATGAACATCATAGGTTTTCTGCCACCTTTTGCAGGATGAGGTCATACATGCAACATGTAAGACAAAATGTAAGAAAAGAGATAGAAAAAGAGATACATGTAGGAGAGGATTATTGCATACTGTAGGCTTAAAAGAGCAAGAAATAATGAAACAGCAATACTGTATGTGGAATGGGCTCAGGCTATAAAACTTATTTGAATCTCATTCAAATCTATTTTAATACATATTATTTGTTTTAGACATTATTGTGGTCATGTTAGACTTATCAAAGATGGAGGTCAAATGGGATGCTTACGGTATGATATACCCTACCTGCAAACTCCAGACCTGCTATAAGAGGGGTATAGTGCAAATAATACTCATTAGTACTTAAAATTCTTCTTTAAATTGGCACTTCTGATTGGAATATTGAAATATCAGCAATTTGTAATGTAATGTCTAATGACAACATCCTAGTTGTTAAAATTACTGTAAAAATGTCAACTTAAAGGTGTCATATTATGCGATTTTAACTTTCTCTTCAGAGTGTTACAAACTGTTAGGACATAGATAAGATCCTAACGTTACTATAGTCTTCAAACCAAAGATATATTCTTTATAAAGTTTGACCTGTCCACACACCCCTAAAACAGCTTGTTTAAACATGCCCCCATTTTTCTATACGACAGAGTGGGCTTATTTGTATTTGTAACCTCAGCAAAATGTTTAAGCGAAAAAAGAAGGCGGAGCTATTATTCTCACTGTAGTGTTGCTGCCAGTGCCATCTTCTGGAGATGCTGTGTTTCGTGGTGAAAACTACTTTGTGCTTTCAAAAGATTGACACTAAAAATCTGTGCTTAAGTTGTATTTAATAGAACAGTTCAACCCAAATATTAAAATGTGTTCTGCACATTTAAAGAGGACTGATTTCTAAAACTTGCAGAGGCTATAATGTGAAGCAATTTCAACTATGCAAGGACAGTCTGGTGCTTCTGACTCATAACCTTTAGGTAAGCTTCTTATTATTCAAATGTTTCAGTTTTGAGCAGTGTAAAGTAATGCTTGTTGTAATCTCTGATTACAAATGCAGACATGGTGTTATGTATACATGGTGCGACACAACATGATGCGTAAAAAGACAGTAAGTCATTAAAATCAATAATTATGTCCCCACTGAATGCAAAAAATCCATTATTTATTGCTTTTGTGTCTTGCCGCCGGGATACGGCATAATGTTGTGGTAGGGGATGTAACATTTCCCTTAAATGCTTGTGATATTTGGCCAATCACAATGCACCACTTTTTAGAATATTGACCCGTTTTGGAAGGTGGGTCTTAGAAAACAATAATGGAAAGTATATGAAAAATAATGTGTTATTTGCTATTTAAACAGCATAAACATATTGTATTACACCAAATACACAAAGCAACATCATATGACCCTTTTAAACAACAACTTTTAAGCAACAGTTAAAGTTTTTTTTTTGCCAAGTGCAAAAATTATAGAATTATATAAATGTAATAAAAATATATAAATATAATTATAAAATGACAAACCGCACATATTAGGCTTTAAACTTTTTTTTTTTTTTTTTATATATGGCAGGGCTATTTTACTAAATGTAAATTACACCAAGTGCGTATCAATTAGATTCTACTTAAACTAAGTGAAAATATTTATATTTTATTATAGTTTTATTTATAGTTATAGTTAGTTATATTTTAGTTATTGACACTAACTGCAAAAGGATTCTATTTACACTTGGTAAAATTAGCTGCATTTTTTTAGTGATATGATATTTGCACCAAGTGCGAATAGATTTTATTTACATGTTAAAATATCAGGATATTCTGCTATTTCTACTACTTAATGCAAATAGTGCCAATTATCTTCACCTCAGTCTTATAGTACATTATAAAACAGTATGCAGTAATAACCCCCAAAAACAGATAAACCAAAAAAAACAACAACAACAAAAACTTGCATTACTACTCAAATACTGGGGCTGAGGCACTAAGAACCATTACAAACAAAAGGTGAGAATCTCAGTAATCAGGATCATTGACTTACAATAAGAGGACAGGAACTGACAGGAACCTCTTCCTACAAGACGTTATTTCAGAATCGTTCATCTGATGTCATCATCTTTACCATAAATGATAAATACAATGTATTTTACTTTAGTTTTCTTATGTGATGCTATGCCAGTACATAGGTTTAGCATATCTTAAACATATTTTTGAATTTTCAATACTGAGTTCATCTTTTGACTTTTCTGTCTTTTTTCGTGTACATTTTTAAATAAGAGATGGCAAACTTTAACCTAAATTAGAATGTGAAATGGAAACTGATTGAATTAAGTCCTTCATGCTTATTCCTCTATGTGGTTTTGTGGTTATTCATTTTATAAAGTCATATAATGTCACTCTTTTTAATGACGAATGGTCTCGCTTGACATATTTACATAATCATTGAATTACAATGTGCGTAATGTTGTCAGCAGACTGATCTATTTCTTGGAAAAGGAGGTCCTGAAGTTCAGCTCGTTTGTGTAGTGAGAAAAGCAGTTGACGGGGCAACCAATCGAAAGCCCCATTGTACATGTCTGGTGTGAAAATACTGTGGCCATGAGACATAGATTTCAAAGTTTCGCTTTACTTTGATCTCACTTGAATGTATATCATGGCCTAAAATATATATATATATATATATATATATATATATATATATATAGTTTTAAGGTTTTTTTATTTTTGTTTTTTATTCTACGTGTACATTCAACATGAAGCATGATCAGTACAAGAAAAGAAAAATTTAAAAGACTCAACAGCAAGACAAATACATAATTAAATATAAAATAAAATAATAATAATAATAAAATAATTCACAAAGCTTTGTTAGTAATTTTCAGTGTCATAGCCTTGGTAGTGATAAGGTTTACAAAGCAAGCGGCAGTCTATCTACACTAAGTTTTCTTAAAATGTTTAAACTTTGTCACAGATGTCACATTCTTAATATTTTTTTTCTTCTAACGACAGCTACTACATAAAGAATGTAACTCGTTTTACATAACACCAAACAAATCAATTGTGGGAAAATATAAAATTCGTAGAACGGAGACATCCTCCTCGCTTTTGGCACTTTTTTTTATCATACTTCTGATATGTTTTAATGACTCATATCTTAAACAATGAAGTAAAGAACAAATGCAAAAGTGCTTTGAACTGGTTTTACTACATGTTTGATTTTAGTCAGTCTCTTTTGTTTCAGTGTGAGAAGGCTTTTACCCTCTATATCGGAAAAATTTGTCATTTGTGTGGGTGTTGTTCTGTCTTTCTCGCTCTTAAAATAGAATGCGGCTTCACGAAATAAAATGCATAGTTCATGTGCTGCTCTCTGTATATCTGTACTGAGACATAGTGCGTTTCCAATGAAAATCATTGGGGCCAATTTGTCAAATTTTAAATACTCACTGCTTCAAAACAAAAAAAACGTGTTGATGTGATTCTAGAGCAGTGGTTTTCAAATCTTTCCTGGAAGCAGCCCTGCGTTGCACGTTTTTTATGTCTCCCTCATCAAACACATCTGATTCTACTCATCAGCTCATTAGTACAGACTGCAAGACCTGGGTATATGTGATAAGGGAAACATATAAAATGTGCAGGGCAAGGGTGCCTTCAGGACAGGTTTGAAAACCACTGTTCTAGAGTAACAAAATCACCTTTTAACCACATTGCCACAACATAATACCTGAAAATAAATATACTAAAAGTTAAAGTTTTGTAAACATAATTACTTTTTTTACGGTATTGTAATTAATTTTGTATACATTTATCTTTATTCACAGCAGTGATAATAGACATCCAATCCTGTGCTTGTTAAAAAGTTTTTTTTTTCCATGGTCATTTACATATAAGAGATTTTATACCATTAATTTATCTTGCAAAGTAGGCAAGCTTTGCAAAATAGGCTGCTTTTAGAATATTCAGTTTAACATACAATTAAAATTAAAATTACTTAACTATATATACATACATACATACTATATAGTTAATTAATCAAAGCAAAATGAAGTGTCCCCTTGCTAGAAATTGCAATCTCATTGCATTCGCAGATGAGGCAAGAATGGCACAGAGCTACTATGCCTAATGTGGCAGACAGTTACAGTACATCAGAACTCTAAAACACAACTTGCCAGGTGAGTTCTAAAACCTCAGAAAGGTCCCTGGTAGGAAAAAATGAAAAGAAAGAAAGAGAACCAGGAAGGAAGAAGCCAATTCTGGGGCCAAAGACAAAGAATGAAACAGCATGGAGTAAGCTGGATGATGACTTGGAACTAATGCTCACAAATAATTTCGAAAGGAACTCAAAGAGCAACATTTGTCTCTTTTGTAAGATCATCTATAATGAATGCCTTCAGAGATTTGGTGAAGCAAGGAGAAAGACACCAAAGCCCAAAGCCGTGAGCAGAAGCTTGTAAAAGAGTGAAGAGCTCAGCAAAAGGCAGGGAGAAAGACAGCAAAATGTGAGAAGGAAGGTTGTAAAGTCCTGTGGAATCAAATCAAGAGTCAGCTGGCTTAACTTAGAAAAGCAATGCACATTAGAAAGCGGAAGATGATGAAAGAGAGCCAGCATTTAAGATTCCTTAAAGACCCTTTCAAGGATGCAAGAGACTCGCTTGAAGACAAGTTGAGTGGTTTGTTGGCAATGCAAAAAGAAGACCTTGGGGTGTATATAAGAAAACATTTTACCAGCACAGGTAGTCAGCATCCTCTGTCTCCTGGTCATTTGCCACAACCAGCTTTTCCAACAACACCTTTGACCCAGGTTTCGTAGGGTGTTCAAAGCATGCCACAACAATCTGGGACAAGATCTAGCCACAAAAAAGAACATGAAGGGTCATCATGTTGATTGGCTTTATTTGGAGAACACCCATGGCTCTGTCCCACATCAGTTGATTGATTTTGCCCCGACTTCTTCTATGTGCCTGCAGGTGTTATAAACATTAGCTGTTTTGCAAATTTGAAGATCTGCCATTCATTATGTGATTACTCAACCAGCTGGTAGAAACTTGGCAAGGGAATAGTTTTATATGTGCTCAATATACTACATTCTATTTACAGTAGCCTTTGGGATCATTTTGATCTAAGTAAGGACCATGGGGAGCATGAAATAGTGCAGGACTTTTGGGGATGGATGCTTCATGGACAAACTTCATGGACAATCACAATCCTGCTCCAGACAGCAGCTTGTGCAGCATGGCTAATCAAGAGGCTGGAGGAGCTGCTGAGCTGGGACATAATGAGAATCAACACAGTCAGGTTTTGTGCTCTTTCAATCTGGAAGGGCAGATGAGTGGGTACAATTTCTTTACAAGGGAAAGGGGAAAAATTTCATTGCTCTCTGAGCAACCTATAAGACGCTGTGCACACATCCATCCTACAATGCTAAAAATAATGATGTATTTCTGCACAGGCCCTCCTACGATAGCTTTCCTAGCATGTGCTAGTAAGTGAGTTGAAACTAAAGTAAATAGTTTCATGAAATTGACATTGTCACCCCATAGAATAGAGGGGTGGGGTCAGAGGAGCTCATTAGCATTTAAAGCAACACACACTAAAATGTTTTGATGAAAACAAAGCTGATTTTAAAAGGGTAAAAATAAATAAACTACTACTGAAAATCATGTCATAGGCATTTTATTATGACCCTAAAGAATCGTATCAACCTGTGGGAATACAATGACACCTTTAAAAAGAAAAAATAAAGTTAATATACAGAAACACAAATAGAAAATAAAATCGTTATCAAATACTCCTGAAACTGCCACAGAAGCAGACTGACACAGGGGGTAAGTAAGATATAACAATGTTTATTTAAAGCACAGATGAGATATGAGCAATGAGGCAATGGATAAAGGTGAGTCCAGATTTTAGCAGATTGGTATGTAGAATGATGAGAGAGTATTTGACTGGATTCTTTGTATCTTGAAGCATTCTGGGAATCGTTGCAGCACACACCACATAAACACAGATGACGACAGGAGGCTCTGGAGACACTGGAACAGAAGATAATCACAGGGGTATATCAGGTAAGGAATAGTAAGCAAACCCTTAGGAGAGAGATGCTGTGTCCACTTAGACGAGACTGGACTCTGTGTGCAGAGTGCTGTGATCATTTATGTGGTGGTTGATTGCTGGATGAATTAGGTGCAGGTGTGACTGATTAGCACTCGAGTGAGGGTGTGTGCTATGATTGGGTGGTGGTGGAGCCTGGCAGATCTTTGACAGAAATATTGGAGTCAATCAATATGAAATATGAAAATATATTATGAAAATATTCATTCAGAACCCCTTTGTAATATTTAACATTTTCATAAAAGTAATTATCTACACTTTTGCTCTTCTCAGTAACAAATTACAGTTATATTTCTTTTGGATAACATTTTATTTTGTGATGTCCTTTATTATGTTAAATGTTACATAATAAATTAGAAAACAATAATCAACACTATGAGCGTTGTTTACATTCAGCATGCACATGCTTTCTACAGAACCTAAAAACATTGATTATGTTCCACTAAAACATGCACATGCGGAATGTAAACAATGCTCATTGCGTTGATTATGTTCTGGGAATAAATTATATTATTATTGATTTATTTAGCGACAAAAAGTATCCTCATAGCTTCGAAGTAAGTGAGTGATGTCACACTTGACATAAGATGAGATATAATGTGGCATTGTTGCAAGGCTACCAAATAAAATGAATGATGGGTGAGTTTTAAGATAAATTTAGTTGAGCTCTCAAAATGTGTTTTTGAGAAACAAAAATTGTTTTAATATAGTTTTCACGTGTTAAAAAATCTTTCTCTGTCCTTCTTAGTTTGTAGTGAAGTAAAATCCCTGTGAATAAAAGACTGTGGACATAAATATCACCACACTGCAGCTCACTGATGAGAAAGCATTATTGTAATGTTGCTTCAATAATTTTAATCATCATCTGCAGCTGCAGCAGCAGCTGACACCAAACGAAAGTAAACAACAACAATCCTTAAGGATGCTGGTATTTAATCATGTCTTGTGTCAGCATGCAGCTTAAACTGATTCAAATAAATTGTTTCTTTCAAAGATTCAACCTCAGAATTGTCTCACATTATAACAATCTTCATTAATTCATTGTTGGCTCAGTGAGTTGAGTTTGAGTTTAAATTAAGCCAGGAGGCCATTCTGCATGGAGTCATTTATTACAACTCCAACAATGATATGCTTGGTGTTAAATGCTAGTTCATTGTTTATTGTAAATATATTGTAAGACTAAAACTAAACCAATTTCTAATGCTACTAGAAATTCTAATGCATTTCCTTATAGGACGTACTTACACAAAATGTGGCAGTCTTGATCCTTTATTAACTTTATTAAACAGTAGTATCATTCTTGTGATTGATGGACAGACAGGTTAATGCAGGTTAAGTATCACAATTCTCAAAATTTTTAATCTGGACATTTTTGAAGGTTGGAAAAGGATCATCTGTATTAAACTAGTGAGCTACTTTGATGTATTTAATGATTCTGTAACACTATAAAGCTCATATTTATAAAACATTTATAAGGGTATTATTAAAGGGTTACTACACATAAAAATAAAATTGTCATTAATCAGCATGAAAAATCGAAATAATGACTTTATTCAAAAACCATTTGGACCGCAGGACACATACTCAGTTCTGTGTTAGATTCAATGGAAAGATACACTGTTTCTGCAAATCAAAGCATAAATACATATAACATATAAGGTTTCTTATAATGCATTATGCATTCATTGTAATGCCTTAAAATAACCTTCGCCCCACTTTATATCAGCTGTGTCCACTTAATATAAAGTGTAACATTCTGGACACCAACCACAATTGATATGCAAAGCCTAACTTACCGCCCACTGCCATGTTAGTCCGTTACACATTTGTGCTTTCATTACTGAAAAAATTGTTACCAATGACCTGTTACACATTTGTACATATACATACCATTCACTGTGTTGTTACATGTGTGTACTTATAGAACGATCACAGGTTTAGATGCTATATACCAATGTTAACTTACACTGTGGTTACATACCATGTACACGTCTAATTACTATGTAAATACATAGATATTGGGACCAATTAATATAAAGTGGAACCATAAACGTATGTATTTTAAATATGTGCTTAGAAAGTTTTACAGATGATTCCATCAGTTTAATTTAATTTATTGCCTCTAAAGCATTGCATGCTCTTTACAAAGATATCCATTACCAGGAACACAGCTGTTTAAACAGTACATACAATACAATCATTGAATGAGGCTCTAATCTTAGAGACCAGAACCATTTTATACTCAAGTGCTTTCTGCTAAACCACCAGCAGAGACTGTGCACTTTACACACACACACACACACACACACACATACACAAACACACTCCTGCTGTTGTGTTATCACTGAAGTGTGACAGACAGCACTTGGCAATTGACATGCACACTTGATGTTATCTGGCAAGGAGCGTGGCAGTACCTTGACTGATGAGAGAATGTCACTCATGCTTTGTTTATCTGTGCTGCAGGGAACTGTAGTGGCTAAAAGATCTCTCTTCCATGATATACCAGTTCATCGACTAAATAGTAATCAGACAGAGTATGCGCATGTATTGCCAGAATGCAAGACATGACAGGAAGAGAGTAACTGGAGAGTTGCTAATTACGGCATGTCACATTGGCGTTTACTGAAAAGTAATGCAGCCTGCAGTCACAATAACAATTTTTTTCTGGTATTATTTATTTAGCTGAAACTAATATATTTAACTTTTTGGTCCCCGTAATGTTTTACAAATAAAACAGCATTGACCTTGCACCTCTGTATGGATAAATGTGGATTGCAGCACTGCCTAAAATCACATCCAAAAATGTTGTCATCTGAGCAGGTGCCATATTTTTCTTTTTTATAGCTTTGCTGAATTTTACTGCTGCTGTTGACACGGTTAACTACAAGATCTTCCTGTCAACCTTTTGCAACAAGGCTTTCAGGATCCACACTATAGTGGTAAGTATCTTAGATGAGGGAGGTGTCCAAGTTGCAACATCTAGCTACTGAGTTTTAAGGTTCTTGGACCAATTCTCTTCTCTGTCTACATGGCATAAATAGCTTCTTTTCTTTCAGAAACATGGCTTCTCATATCACTGCTATGCTGATGATGCTATGTTCTACATCCAGTTCCATTCTGATGATCCACTGATAGCTGCTCACGCCTAAGCATGTGCAACAAACATTTCCTGCTAGATGAAGGATTATTACTGTCCATTTAACCTTGCCCAAACAAAATTGCTTGTGGTTTCAGCCAGTCCATCACTTCATCATAGTTTCTCCATCTCTATAAGACCATTGAAGTTCTGATTGATGTTCAGCTGACGCTCACATACTACATTGTTAGAAACTGCCAGGTACTGTAGATTTGCCTTATACTACATTAGGGAGATTACCGCCTTTCTTTTTCGGAATATTCTACATGAACTCTTGGTTCAAGCTCGCTCTGTCCAGTCTGTATTATTGCAGTGGTTTCTGGAAGGTCTGGCAGCCATTTCTATCAAACTCTCTACAACTAAACCAGAATTAATGTGACTTCAAACTTCACAAGAACCCCTGGCTCTGCACCCATTTACCTAAATTCACTGTTTCAGACTTGTGTACCTTCCAGAAACTTGTGGCTCTGCAAGCAAACAGTGCACTATAGTTTAGTATACAAAATCACTTTCACAGACTTTCTCACCTTAACTGTTCCCCTGCAGGTGGAATGATTTGCCTAACTCAATCTAAGCAATCGAGTCTTTAGCCATCTTTTTATAAATTTTTTGTTGGTTTGATTGTTTCATTGTTGTCATTTGTAAGTAACTCTTGATTAAAACATCTATTAAATGACTACATGTAAATATATGTGCAAATTTCAAGCTCTTGTTCTGACATATTGGAAACAATGATATTATTAAATACATAATGTAACAAAAATTACACGTTGTTGGCATTATATATATCAGTTGCTAGTGTGATATGGTAAACATGTTTTATAATATAAAATAAACTTACATTACCGATAGAGAGCTTAATTACAAGGCTATCTATAAGTTCATTAAAATATACTTAACTAAGATGCTTTCTTTTGCACTCTTTTATTAGTAGTTCCTCACAACAATGCTTTTAACTAATCAATCAATCGATCAATCGATCAAACACTAATAACAGACTAGCTGACATCAAGTTGATAACTTGAATTGGCTTTGTTAGTGATGTTTCAAATTGATCCAATTGAACATGTCCTTAAAGTACTTTAAACTCACAAACACATTTATCTCAGTATTTCTGGCTACACAAAATAAGCTTTTAATTAATAGCTCTTGAGTCTGATAACCTTCACACAATCATTAACAAACAGGATGGAGGGCTGTGATTAGCTGCACAATGGCGCAGTCACATTCTTAGCTTCCTAAGGTTCACTCCATTGTATAAATATATGCCTTGCTGATTCAGATTCACCACCTGGTTATAGCTTTCCTCCACAGCATGGTTTTTGTAGTAAGTGGACTGTTGTTTGAGAGGGTAATGTCTGATGCTCCAAAGTTTCTTGTCCAGCTGCTTTTGGCCTGTCTGCTTCACTGGGTCCTGTCAATAGAACCATTGCAGAAAGAGTCTCTGTGTGTGTTTGTTTTGTCCTTCAGTCTGCTCGACCATCACTGGCTGTGATCAGTCAAGGTCAAATGTGAAGGTTTTTGTAAAACATGGTGATATGCAAGAGTGATGTCCTTATTTGTTAAGGTGATGGCAAAATGTGTGTGTGTGCATAACAGAAGGTATTTTAAAAGACTTACTGAAGTTGAGGTTTGGCCCACTGCAGGTGGCAGCTGAAACGCACATATGCACTAAACTTAGAAATATGCCCAAAATCAAAGCACCAGACTGTTGTCTTTAATTGGGCAGCAGATGTGTGTATGGTTGTGGTCACCATGATTGTACTAAACCTTGATATGTTAAACCGACCCAGGGCATTAGCAAACTAAGCGCCCTGTGGCCACCTGAGGGCCCCCGAGAGTAGCCTACAGAAAATTAAATTTTATTTATTCAATTTGTGACACATTATGTTGATGGGCAATGGTAATCATATGAAATCACAATATTAAATAGCTACATAAGCTATACACCTCTTTTTATTTTTTCCATGTCACTTCGAGTTATTTTTCTGAGCTTGTCTCTCTCTAGCTCAGAGCCAAGCTAAACGTAGCACGCCAAAGGCTTAAATCGGTCACATTGTGGGGGTCTCAAAAACATGGGGATTTTGTGGAGGGCCATCGTTAGATAACTGTGGTCATTCCCGTTATTTACATTGAACTGTATAGAGACAGAACTTAGCCTACCTTTTTGGGTGCTGTTATATTCCAATATCATTATGCCTCAATTAGCTAAATATAGATCAAGAGATGTTGTTTTACAGACGCTCTCTACTATTTAAAATTTATTACAAAACCATACAACTTGTAATACAATTACTACTTTGATTAATATTTATGTTCTGTGAATGCATTGCCTGCTGGTTAAGTGCAAATTAACACCTGACCACACTTGTAAGTTTGCAACTGCTACAATAAAGTAAAAACATAGAAGGCAAACAATATAATGTAAGTAACACTACAACAAAAAAATTTATCTTGGGTGTGTTATATTTGTATAAATAAACAAGCTTTGTCATTTTGGTGGCACTGAGGGGCCCCAAATAAAATTCTACTGAGGGCCCCATAAAGGCTTGGGCCTGCCCTTTTCCAAACTACCATAATTTGTTGCTCACAGAATAACATTAATGTCTAAGAAATATTGCCTCTTTCTGTGTCCTTAAAATCTGATTGAAGAAGAATGCTGCTGCTGATACAGGAATATGTTCAACATATGTGCAAAACAATGGTCATCATAAGGCTGCGCTTTTCAACTGTTCTTTCAGTGCCAGTGTTGCGCATGTAAGTGCGTAGACTTTTATTGCACTTTGTATTTTACTGCACAGTTTATTAAAACAGAATCATAAAAAGACAGTTTATTTTTACAATAATTGTTTATTAAACCTAAATAATTTGTGACATATTTTAAAACGTTCCATTTCTGTTTTGTTATAATCACAACCAACCTCTCCCAATCATAAATAAATAAACAAAATAATACAAATAAAATCAGAATAATATAAAGAAAAACAAAAAAATAGGTGACAGATTTTCACTTCATTCATGAAAGATATCAGGCATGGTTATGATTGAGGCAATGCACATTCTTAAGCCCAGTAATTATGCAATTAAAACATATATACACAATTGTCAATATTTTAATAAAAATCCTCACATACTGTCATTGGATATGGGGAGAAGAGTCTGTTGGGATGAATTCCCATTTTTGTGTCTCATATGAAGTCTCAGCTTTTAATGCTTTGAACGTATTTACAAATACATGATGATTTAAATGTTGATGTTATGAAATGGACTTTGAAGACCCTAAGGATTTTTATAAGTTGTAAGATATTTTTATTTTAGTTTATTAATTTATTAAAATCAAACAAGCAAACAAAGACATTAGTATGTTTGGCAAAAATAAACAAGGCAGTCCAAGGGTATCTGGCTTGATTTGAAACCACATTAAAGGACGATTACAAACTACTGATCCAAAATTACAAGATGTATCACATGTTTGAATGGCTTCTTGTAGACCTCCAACATTCCAAAACCCAGAAGAATAAATAACAGACATTAGATTTTGTTTTGACTCAAACTCGTTTACTTCATTTGACAGAATGTTGATAAACTAAAACAGATAATCACTCATCCAGTCATTTATCAATACATTCAAATTAAATAAATTAATCATTATGTAAAAACACTGCCTGATTTACATCTCCTTCCTTCTCCCACACGGTCATTTCAGTGCTGTTTTAATGTTTTTCCCATACATGCCATTTTACAGTTTTGATGGATTACAAAAATAAATAAAAAAGTACCTGAACAAATTGCTAATGTATCAACATGCATAGTTGTGTCATATTCATACACTTATTTACAATTACCTGCATGAAAGAGTGCTTTTCCTTTTTCCTGCTTTGTTTTGCTTCTTTATTTGGCTTTTGTTCTATTTTTTGCAAAGATGGAAAGGTTGCTTGATGCAGTTCAAAGGACACACAGGACATGCATGTGAAAGAGAGTGAATGAAACCTTCAAACCAAAAGCCAAAACCCTAAGAGCACTGATAGAGGATTCTGCCTCCTTGTCTGGAACATGTCAATCAGAACAACACACACCATCTCCCAATCATCGTAGAAGACATATGGACAAGGGCTTCCTTTCTGTGATCTGCTAGACCCTGGATTGTAAGGTATTGCTCTAACTAGTATTAGCATATAAAACATACTCAAAAAGGACAATATGGCTCTATGTCTCCAAAAGTAGGATAAATGAAGATTTCATAGAGATACAGTTTACATGTGATATCCCAGAGAACAAATAGTCTAGAAGATTGCATTAGAGTGCAGCACATTTGTATATGGAAGACACTGATTAACAAACCCTTGAGATAATGCTGTAACATTAGTCAATGGCAAATTCCACAAGGGGTTTAATTATTGCAAAAAGCAAAGCCAATGTTTTGCTTTTTTATTGACAGGCTTTATGATGAACATGCAATCTATCTCAACCTCTTTTCACCTCAACATTTCCTCAACCTTTCCTTACCAGATTTACAATAATTTGCCAGTCTCCATGGGGAGAATCAAAGGTTGTATGTTTGTAAAGGGGCATGGTGATGTGATATCCAATAAAACTTATTGGTGGCATGGGTCACTCCAGTCAAGTGGTGTTCCAAACCAGTGACACAATGGCTGTTTCTCAGCTTACATTGCCCTTAGGATATGACCTGCACCCATCTATACCTCATCAAAGCCAGACTACAGACCTCTGTGTAATATACACTTTTAACACTAAAATTGGAATAATGGGAAAACACTAATTAACCTTGGCTGAAAGAGCTGGCCCCTGGAGAGACAGCTTTACAACAGGGGCAATGATTTTTAATTGTGCCCAAGCTGGCCAGTGCTTAAAAAAATGAAAATTATAGCTTGACCTCTGGTGGCTGAAAATATGCTAGATTTCATTAGTTTCTTTAGGATGAGATTGGTCTCCTAGGGGGTTGGTGTTTATAAAGATGCACAGCAACTAGTATTCTGGACCAGGCGTTCTGGAATGAGCTGTGCTTTGCATTTTGTAATTTGGAAAAGAAAATAGTAAACATTTTATATTGTGACTTCTCCTTTGGCGTAAAGAGTAGGATGATTTCTTTACAGCATGAGACATCCTCTTTTTATGTTAAAGGAAAAGTTGAATCTCTCAATGAGCAGGCACTGAGAACATCAACGGAATTAAGGTGTCAGGCTGCTTACTGAAATGGCACAAGCTGAAATCCACCTGTCTCCAGTCCTCAGACAATTTATCACTTACTTCATTTTACTTTTATTTGCTTCTTGATATTTTGAGAGGAAGCCCTCCTAAAAGAATCATCCAATTATACTTCCTGAAAAAGCTTGTACCTCTTTGAGACAGACATAGAAGGATGAGCATTTACATTTGCTTACATTAAGCATTTAGATGATTACTGCTTCAGTTTCTTAAAGCTTCTGGATGATTTATCCCATCTTCCCATCTTTAAAGGGTTAACAGCCTCAAAGATTGAGTGCTCTTTTTGAATTCCGCTTGGCTAACTTGGGTTTCTACTCAGCAGTCATGATTTCAGCAACATATCAATATATCAAAACAGAAAAGTTAGCAGGTCTTGGGCCTGGTATAAAACAGGAAAACAGGTTCAATTGTCATTAAGTGGTCTGTGCCCTGTTCACAAAGTTCTGCACATCCCTACTGAGTGTCTACTTACTATATACATTGTTTTTTTTTGTTGTATTTACTTGTTTCATTTAACATATACATAAGTTTTGAGGGTGTCATTATTAAGACAAGAGATTTGGAAGGATCCATCACCATGGAGCAGTTGGTACTACATAATGGTCTGCATGAGTAATCACTTTGACCCCCTGAAGCAGGCCATAATCTTTACAGTTCAAACTACAATTTATAAAGGCTTATTACAGAAAATCAATTTCTCAAACAAACATGGCATGAGAATGTTTGTGTATGACTGAAGCATATACAATTAACATCAGATCACATTCCTGCAAACTGAAACGTATCTCTAACTGATTAACCTGATGATATCTGCCAATCATCTTATAGATCACAGTTGTGTAAAATAAGATGATAACCCAAGCTTACAATGTCACATTAATCCAAAATGCTAGACTTGTATTGCACAATATGGTAATACTGTGCGAGCTGTGATTGGAGTCACAGTCTACTGTTTCAAGTGCTAAAAATCAGCTCCGTTGTTACGAATAATCAATGATTTTAATCCTTAAAGGCACTGGCATAGGTAAAACGGTGAGGTTTTTCCTTTCTATTTTCTGCATGCTCAGAGAGAGAGGGGAAAAAAGCAACTTTATTTTTTTGGAACCCTGAACCAAACTGGTGCAATTTTGGAGACTCTTACAATATCTCTTATGTCTTGCCTGTCATTGGGAAAGCCCTTATTATCTTGACCCTCTCTTTCTACATAAAAGAAAAAAACTTCTCGCCTGATTCCCACTTGCTCTTGCTTTCCTGGCTGGAGATTAATGAGCTGCTCTGGCCTGACAGCTTGCATGTCTGTGAAGGAGAGAGGAGGGCCCGATGCTTGATTAAATGGAAGGGCTGTGCATGTTTGTGTATGAGTGTGCAATGGAGTGATCTGGGCTCGTGCAGTGATAGAGAGAGAGCATGGGGTGGGGATATTTAGATGTATAGTCCAATCTGAATTTGGACAATACATCTAGAATCCTTCCCTGGCATCAGGATATCCATCATTTTAATCTACTTCTTATACTAACAGCCTATTGTTTGCACAGTGAACAATACCATTATGTAGCCTGTCTGTTTACGTGATGTTTAGCTACAGTGCCACATTATATACATACATAGTATAGCACTTTTGAAAGCACATACTAAATATTAGTAATAAAATTTTTAATAATAAAATAATAAAATTTTTCCCCTTTTCTTTTTTTTTGAAAAGCATGTTTCATTTTTGTTCACTTGTAATCAAAAAAATAACTTAAACATTACTAGTGATGTCGTAGAGTTACAGATAATTTAGCTATTATAGGTGACCATAAGATAAAATATATATAAATGTAAAAATAAATCTTTAGAAATTATTTAATAAATGCCATAATGATAGAATTCAAGCTGGACTGATTTTTATGGTATTTTTTCACGCCACTCAAATGAAAACAGTATGTGTAAAATGATATGAACTGTCATGTATTGTAATCATCATAAGAATATGGATCTTTTGTAAATCAAAAATTGGGCTGTATTAATCATGTCCGTATAGTAAGGTACAGGTGTGAATCATGGATGTTTTTTCGTGATGTAGAATGGTCAAAGCTGTGAATTAGAACACCTCCAGTTTGTTGATTCCCTGCAGTCCATTGTGGAGACCTAACATTCACTCTCAAAGCAAACTAGCTGGCACTAGCAAGTGACTCATTGAGATGTATAAATTCCTTGTGACACAAGAAAATAGATGGCTTTTGGCAAGCTGCCCCACACCATTTTGTGTGCTACTGGTTAATTGGAATGCCCCACTTCACATTTCCCTATGTGCTGTTAGGAGAGGCTACATGAAATCTAGAATGCAGTTTTTGCCTTTGACCAATCTTTCAGTACTTTTCAGCTATGCATCAGCATGCAGATAGCTACTGGTAATAGTTTACATTATATACATAACCAAAACTTTTTCCAATCTCTCCATCATTTAAGTAAGCTGTGGTCCCAGCCAAAGCATCATCAGTTCAGTCGAAGTGTATATTCGTGTGTGTGTGTGGACATGCTAGTGGATTGGCTGGGTTGGTCTTTGAAAGATATGCAATTTACAAAAAGGAAGGAGAAGGTGTTGGTGACGGTATGAAGGTCCTTGAAAGTTGTTCACGTGTTTGCGTGCACTTCATGCGTCTTCAAACACACCACGCCTGCAGAAACCAGCCAAGTTTTTTTGTAATGCTCGCGGTACACTCCAACCTAATTCTTTACAAAATTGGGCCCGCTTGCTTAAACTCAGAAAGGCAAGGATGGTCATCCATTCCCAGCACTGGCCACTGTCCCAGAGATGAGTGAATTAGATTGTTTTTGGAGGATTCTCTCCAGGAGGTCCAAAATCACCCACATCCTGCTAATGCAGGGTAATGGGTCAGTCATAGGGTAATAGAGGGCCACATTAAAAGCTCTCTTTATTTTTCAACATGCAAAAAGGATGAGAGTTAAGAAAAAGAAAGAAAGAAAGAAAGGAAAACTCAAAAGTTAAGGTGTCCGTATCATACTCCTATAATAAATTAAACTGATATATATGTGATTATTATTATTATTATTATTATTATCCGTGCTGTCACAAATGATTATATTTTTATTATGTATATATAAAACACATGCATGTATATATTTCAGAAAAATATTTTTAGATATTAAAATGTATTTATAATATACATTTATGAATATAAATCTAGACATACAAATACATGTAAATATTTCAAAATATATACTGTATGTGTTTGTATATATTTATATATACATAATAAATAATACATAATAAAAACTTATTTCATTATTATTACTATAATCATTATTAATCCTTTGACAGCACTAGTATATGCTTGTTTGGTGCCTTCCCTTTATGCGATCGCTTCCCTCTTTCCTTCTGGGGCCCCCTCTATCGTCAGGCCCCAAAGTCATCCCAACTTGAGTTCTGAGTTAGAATCCCACTATAATTGTATGGTTTGGAAGGAGAGCTGAAGGAAATAAACATAGAGAAGGGGAGGCAGAAGGATGTTGAAGAATTCCCTCTGGGACAGCACAATGGCCGCTACTTATACACTTGTATTGATGCTCTACAGGATTGAATGTTTAGACTCCTCCCAAACCTAGGTTTGGACAATCATAGAGTGATCATTAGATGTGTACATGGTGCAAATATTTACTGTCAGAAATAAAACTACCGTGATTTTTTGCTTTGAGAGAACTAGTTCATTTTCACTTCCAAGTTTTGTCCAATTTGCTGTATTGCTATAGATTCACAAGCTTTAATGAAACTATCAGATACATAAATAACATTGGGATTGATAGGAAAAAAATGAAGGAGAAAAAATTAATAAAATAAGAATTTTGCCAGTTTCTAATTAACTAACAAAGTAATTGAAGTATAGCCTATACTAGCTCAGCGATAATTACAATATTGGGAGAAAGTCAACCACAAAGATGCTGAGTGTGGCTCTGCAAGCAAATGTCTGCTGATCACTAATCGCAACATGCACTGTTTTTTGTTGTTGCTTTTTTTTCCTTTTCACCTGCACAGAAAGAGTGTTTCCAACAGCAGAATAACATCCTTTCCGCAAGACTGGCCATTTTCAGCTTTAAGGGTTGTTTGCTGTCACGCTTCCATTCTTTCTTCCATTTGATATGTTTATTTGTAGAAAAGAAGCTGCAGGTGCAGCTGAAGAAAAAGGAATCTTATCAAAGGACTCGGTTCCCTTAAGAACAGTGCCAGGGAAGAAGGGAATTATGGATGCGATTCTCGTTGCATCGTCTTCAGAGAGTTTGAGGTCTTGTGCTGCTTATGGGAAGGCCTTGTGCTGAGAGTCGTCTCACAACTGCCACCAGGATATCTGCAGCAGGGGAAAGTAAGGAGAGTAAAAGAAGGAAGAAGAGAGGAAGAGACATAGATGAGTAATTGTTTGCAAGTGGGACACATGAGACACTTATGGAGTGAGATTGCCAGTGATGTAAAATGAGTCACGGCTGTTTAGGTTTTCATTTGTTCAGAAGAAAACCTAAAAAGTAGGGTGACCACCCTGTGTGTGAGTGGGCCATCATCTACACCAAGATTAGAGCGACAGCGGTCACCGCTGGGGTAGAGCCATTTTCAGATTCAATTAAATCCACACCACTGGAGAACACTCATCAGCATTGTGATTAATGGCCACTACCCAAAATCCTCACAAACACCTCTCAAACAAAAATCACTGTGAATGCCAAAAGCAGTTTCATACATGCATTATCATTTTTATTGTGTCCTACAAAACATCTTTACACCCATCTATTTAATATCGGTGCAATATTTTCAGGCATTTTCTGCTCTAATTTTTAGAAGTACTTGTATCTCCATTAGTAATAGTCCTAAAATCCAATTAATTTATAGCATCAGTTTTAGATGATTGGCAGATATTTCTTTCTGATATTGAATAATGGGTAACACTATATATTGATAGTCCACTTTAGACATTCTTAGTAAGCAACTTTGCAGCTACATCAATTTATTATATATAACAATCTACTCTGAGAGTTATAGACATGTAGCTGCAAATGAATGAGAATTAGTTGGGCATGTAGTTACAAAGGGTATGGTAGTTAGTAGAATGTCTAAAGTGGACCTTCAGAAAAAAAATAATCGTGTTCAAAATAAATCGTACTTAATGGAAAGTATCCAAAATGAACACTAAAAATCATATTTCTAAAAATCATCTAAAAAACACAGGTGTTGCAGAGACATTAGGTAAACAAAGAAGATGAGCAAGACATGTTTGGTCCAATTTCAATTTAAATAATTTAATTAAAATTAAATGTATACAAATAGTCTAGTCTATCTTACCATTAGGCATTTTAAACAAACAAATGAATAAACTGCGAGTTAAAATAGTAAGCTTTGTGCTATAGCTGCGACTATAGTTCATAACAGTATTATAGTCTAAACACTGTATGCTTTGAATTCAATCATATTGCATCCAAAAGGTACGTCTGGGAATGATGAAGGCTACAGCTGGATGATTCATGCTTCTCCACACTTTCCTGCATGTGGGTGGGCCATTAAGCAAAACTCTTATGTTTGCACTGCATGTACAGTAACCATGCTACTTTAAGAAAACAAGCTTAGTGTACAAAAAGTCCCATACGAACCAATCAGATTTGCAAGAGGTATGAATGGATGCGTGCAACATTAACACCCGGTTTGTTAATCTCTGTCTGGTTTGAACAGCCCCACAGTATAATAATCACCGGCTGCTTTATACACAGGAGACACATTATCGCTTTTTCAGCCTGGTTTTCATAAGAGCACCAGGAGATTTGCTGATCATCCTACACACAGTGAAAACCCATGCTGGATTTAGCATTACTAATTAAATAGCAATTAAAATTTTACATTGTGCTTTGAAAACAAAAGGGAACAGCTTATGTTTTTGTTTAATGTCAAATAGAAATTGTATGTAGTATCACAGTTTGAGCTTAAGCACTGTTCGTTGTTAACAGCTGTCAACTATGTTTTAGTTGCTAGTGTTATGCACACCTGTGTACCACTTCACAAGATATGCACACTTCTACTCCAGTGGAGGGCCAGAGTCCTGCAAAGTTTAGGTGCAACTCTCATTAAACACACCTGATACGGCTAATCAAGTAATTTAGGCTTATTTGAAAACTGCATGGTATGTGTGGCTGATGCAAAGTTGACACCGATCTAATCTATCAGCATCCACTGAGAGCTGCATGTTACTGCTGCCTGTCTCTCATTCTGAATGTGGGTCTGTATGCCAAGCAAACACAATCAAAATGTTTATCATAAAAATCTGGTATTGCTTATAGCGTGTCTTAAAAGCGAATAAAATGGCAATAATGTGAAGTGTCTAGAAAATCTGCAAAAAACAAAACAAAACATATACTTTAAAATAAGTGACCAAAGTTTCAAATAACCAAATGTCAACTTTATATGGCTCAATGTGACGTCAAGTATTTATACAGATTTTTTATTTCACATGGTAGTCTTATTAACCTCAGCTAGTAAGCTATATTATGGCTCATGAAAAAAATATTGTTGTTTAATTTAGTACTTTTTTGGAACATATTCCATAAAACTAGGACTGAACTGTTGACTCAGACATCAGTACAATTTAACCACCTTCAACTGACAGCCTTGCATAGGAGCCTGTTTTTGCCTAAAAAATGCCATTTATTTTGACCATTCAGTAGATATGAGACAAAGTCCCAGTAGTGGATAAATTGTTTTGTTCGGTGAAAGTAGACAATGAGTTTCAATGGCACTTAAGAACCACAGAGAAGGTTAGGTCTGTCCTTCTCTAACAGATGCACCATTATATCCCAGTGTCAAAGGCAACCAACAGTTCTAATCACCCATGTTATCCACAGGGAAAACGTTTAAATGTATCTCTTCAAAGTTAGAAACGAGCTGAGGTTAGCTGAACTTCTTTTAGCCCTAATGCTTTTTGTGAACATGCATATCTCAGAGCAAGCCCAGATCTGAAACTTAATATGAGGCGCTCAAAATAGGGCTCTCCATGTACAGAGTGTATTCAATTCTACAGAGGTCTATGTAACTCTGAACTCAGTTAGTGTCCTCTGTGACTACAAATTCAAGCTTTTCAATGTGACTCCATGGACAGGATATTACCATTAAAGGAATTTTGTTTTTATCACTAGCAATGAAGAGTGCAGTGTGGAGGAGATGGCTCTCTGAGAAGCTTCTAACGCAGGTGCAGCATCTGAGCTTGCTGTCTCATCAATAATTGACAGCATAAAACCAATCAGAACAATTTGCTCCCACAAAGCGAAGTGCTATGAGCAGGCTGGAGGTGCTTAATCATTAATGAGGCAATTAGCTGAAACTGTTACACCTGGCCTGAGTCGCTTGCTTGGAGTGGCCAGCTTGTCTGACGCTACACCAGAGGACTCTGGGATATCAACTGACTGGAGTCCTAGCGGGGTCATCTATTGACAAGAAAAGTGGCGCCTGATACCTCTACAAAACATTTCCTAAGTCAATTGTATGCTTTTACCAGATTTGGAGAGAGACAGTCTTGGTAGAGAATATTATGCATCTTGGTGATGCTTTTAAATGAATCCAATGGAGGGACTATTTTTGTCTACAGACAAAGCATTGATCTAAGACTAATGTAACTGCACTAGAAACATGTTAAACCTATAAAAATAGTAATTAATAATAAATAAATTAGAGTAACTTTTAATTACTGAATAAATATAATTATCAAATATTTACATGTATATAATTATATTAATATATTTTATATAAATATAAAATTTAAAATGCATTACTAGCATTACTTCAATCCTTACTGTCTCCCTAACATGTCACCTCCACAAAGCATGTGCCTTTTCCATTTGGAATAATAATATAAAAAAGATACATAATTAAAAAAAAAAGATAGATCAATCGATATTTTTTTTCTTTGTTTTAAATTCCTATAGCATCTATGTGCTTAAATAAATTTTATTTGTCAGACTTGACTGCCAGTGTAAATTTTATGAGAACTGTCTTTGTAGTTATGGTATACACAGTTATTATAGAACATTTCAAGGGCCCTGGCACACATGGGCTGTGTGGCCATCTATAGTATATTATGTATACAGTATGACAGCCCTGCAACTACAGCCATCCTTAGGCTCTCAAGTCCAGAGTGTTCTTACTGGTGTTTTGTGCAAATTTTTAAATGCATGTTCACATATAAAACACGTTTCAACTTAAATTCCAAAACATTTCAGAAAAAAAAGTCATTGGTCAATTTGAAAGGGGTAGTCCCCGCGATCACCATGAACGGATGCACCGCACTCTCCAATGCAAATAGACAGTTTCAAATGCTCTGGCAGAGCACACACCGGAAAAAGAAAAAAAAGTGGTGTGAAACAAGATATTTTGAATGTAAGTGACACCAAAAGCACTTGCACATTTTACATCGTCCCAGGTGCTTGCTGCTCACTTTTAGGAGCTCTAAACAAAGTAATGTTCATGTTATCGCAGAGTTTCGGAGCTTTGCACCAAATGATACAAGGAAGTAGCTGAATGTTCAATGGAAGAGAAGTATTGAGTTTGTCTGGAAAATTACAGATGACCTTCTGTTAGAATGACACTTTCTCTGGGTGTAGTTTTAATTCTGCCATACTGGAGACTGTGTGTGGGGTGAAAAGCACTTCATGCCCTTTAGAATTTAAGATTTTCTTCTAACGCTTTAGTTTCAGTGAACTTCGACAGAACATCCCCTTGTGCATGAGAAAAATAATCCAACACCCAATGCACTTGAAGAAAGTATATACGGTGGTGTTTGTGAGGTGTTTTGTGGTTCATGTGGACACAAATGTGTATAATGTAAAATAATGTAAAATAGTTTATGAGGACACTTGCTGTGTCCCATAAAATAAAAAGGCTTAAAAAAAAAAAAAAACCTAAACAGTGTTTTTATGAAATTCAAAATTGCAGTAGTTTTCTGTAAGGGTTTAGGTATAGGTGACGGAAAATATGGTATATACAGTATAAAACCATTACGCCTATGTAATGTAGGGTCCCCTAAACCACAAATGCAAGTATGTATGTGTATGTGTGTGTGTGTGTGTGTGTGTGTGCATACATTGATGTACAGTAATATAAAATGTATTTGACACTACTGAGCAATATTACAAATATGGCAAGTTTCAAGAAAAGAGGAACCCTGCACTTATTTTCTTCCTGCTTTTAAAAGTAAGGTTCTCGAGACGTCTACTGTAGTTCCTTATCTGCACAGCCTGTGACTGTTGCTTTAGAGACAGATTGCTCCAATCAGAACCACATATTAATAGAATTCTCCATATTAAGTGCTGCAGATTTGGTCTGCTAGTGCAATCTATCCATAACTTACAATTTTGTTGAACATTATTATTTTATGTGAGAAGTATGTATCATTTTTTTGAAAATATATCTATATGACCACATGAATTCAAAGGTTTTTGGTCTACAGTTTCTATATTTCATAAATGAAACTAAGTTCACCTTAATTTCCCACATGTTAGATTTCAGTAGTAAATGTGTCAGTGGACACATGAGTCATAGATATGATTCAGCCACAATCCGACCGGTTTTGGCAAATGCAACTCATCAAGGGAAACACTCAAATGTCATGTTAATGTAGATACCTAACCATATGCACAGAATGTGAACTAATTTTAGCTGAGCATGCTGTAACAAGTAGTAAATGTGGCAATGTGGCATTGTTATCTTCTGTTTCATTTGACCAAATGTTCCTTGAATATAAGTAAACATGCTAAAAGTACATGCTATGTATCATTTATACATGTATTTATTTATTAGAAATCAGTACATATATATATATATATATATATATATATATATATATATATGTATATACTTTTAACACTAACAACAACCAAGGCCATACATTTTGATTTCCAGTACACCGAAAGAAAGAAAGAAGGAAAGAAAGAAAGAAAGAAAGAAAGAAAGAAAGAAAGAAAGAAAGAAAGAAAGAAAGAAAGAAAGAAAGAAAGAAAGAAAGGCACTCAAAAAATACACTACAAAGGACTTAAAGATAAAGACAAAAAGACAGCTTGACAGATAAAGAAGCAAAAGACAAAAAGTGTGTGTGTGTTGGTGGTAACCCTCGAAGTGGAGACAGCAGTGTGTGGCTGTAATGAAACATTTATAATACGTCCTGCTCTGCTCTGTTGAGCTCACTGAACACTCACTGTAATCGCACTGGCAGGCCGCCTGAGGCAGTGGGCAGCGTGGAACATGTGTGTTGGTGTTAGCTGGAGGGAAGAGATGGAGTAAATCTCTGCAGCAACAACCAATGTCAACAAGTACTATTGCCCGACATGCAATCCCTGACCTCAGCAGTCAAAGAGCTAAATCCAGAAAATCGCTGCAGTCTGTATTGACAGTAAGAGTTCGAGTAAAAATATCTAGTAAATGACAAACAAATAAAATGCAACAATCTTTCTCAGCTAGAGAATTTAAATAATAATTTTATTATTATTCATACTGTCACACAATGTGTGCAGACAGTCATAATCTGAAATAGTAATCCACAGCCGTAAATTCAAAAGGCAGATGGGAGATACAACACAATAAACTTTAATGAGATTGGACACTGAACAAAGGAAAAGGATGAATTAAGTAACTGAGCCACCAAACTAAATTAAAGAAATATAGATGAAACTAATAACTAATTGTACTCAGTATATCCACAAATGAGGAAAATGAACCAAGGAGATAGGAACTAAAGAATACAAGATAAAAGTCAATTAAACTGAAAAAAGACCTCCACCCACCCCCTCAGAAAGCACACAAACTTATGTCTGCAAAACAAACAAATACAAACAGATGAGAAGGCCCACAAGAGGAGCGCGGGAGATGTCAAAGATGGCAAAAAGAAGCAGGCAGAGAAATAGCATACTCCAGCGTGATGGAGGACTGAAGCAGAGCAAAGATCATAGCCCACTGTAGAGTCACAGAGAGAGAGGAGGCGCTGGTGGAAGTGAGGCTGACGACACCAGATAGCCAACTAATGGAGACATAACCAGTGACGGATTTGTCTAAGGTAGAGATGAAGAGTCAAGAGCCATTGTGATACTGTTGTCGCTTGATATAGCCGGAGCAACTGAAACCAAGGAGGAACCAGAGGGAATGTGGAGCCAGGCAGAGCCAGAGGACTCTGAGGGACTAAGGCAAAGCCAGAGGAGAATATTGTAGTGGAGGAGCACTGCAGACTGACCCTAGAGTGTATGCCAGAAGGATGAGGGAACTATGTGGACCCGCATAGGATGAACCCACCTCCTTTGTAAGGAGATAAAAAAGCAAGGACCCAAGAAGGGAGCAGATGGGTTTGAGGGCTAAGGTGGAGTCCTGGAACAGAAATCATTATGTCCAAACAAGCTGGAGACTGAAAGTCCGTGCTAAGACAAGGCGCCAGATGGCGTTGACTGAGAGCGTGAGCTGAGGGGCTGACAAGAACCAGGAAGCAGGGCTGAGATCTGGCCAATTTAGGGAAAGGAGGCAGGAGAGGAAGACTGGAGAGAAAACAGTACAGCATGTGTAGGGTGGGACCCTTGGAGACTCAGGAGACATAGGAGGTTCTGAAGATTCTGAATTTTCTGAAGTGTTGGACAGAGCCATTGGGACTGATTAGACACATTCTGGACTTTTTGGTTGGTGCCTTTCTCCATGCCTCACACTCTGGCATGTACTCCCATGGTCAGAAGCATTATTAGGGTCAGGCTCTGAGACATCGCAGGGGCAGGTGACAGTGAGATGGCAGAACCAACCAGAAAAGTCCAAAAATGTTAAGCACCCTTTTAGGCAATGGCAGTGCTGGCAAATCCATTTTGGTCTGGCCTTCTCTTACATTGTGTTGCAACGGGCAATATCCAAAAAAGTAATCAATATTGTCTTTAATCCAAGCACAGGCAAACAGAACAGATGAGTGTTTACAACACTATTAACCTAAGGTAAGTAATTGAGACCGGAATTGAATTAATGTTAATCATTTTAATGATGTTTGTCCTAACCAGCTGAACTTGGACAAGGTTGTACAGACACGGTTAAAAGACGTTTTAATCGTTGCTTATTTACTAGTTTTACACCAATTTGCCGAATTTTTGCCACCCACAATAACATTTAATGTCAACTGCCCTCTGCACAACTTCTGGCTGTAACTATGCCATGCAACTAGCACAGTTGAAGGAAGTCCTTTCAGTGAAGACTAATTAAATAAATAACTAATGCTGAATAATAAATTCCCTGCAGTATACATACAGTATCCAAGACATGTATTATGTTTACCAACATTTAATTATACAGTATACATGAATAATGTAAATAATTCATAGTATACACTACATTTATAGTACATAATAAATAGTATATGCTACATGCAATGTACTGCAACATACACCAGATATATTTACAACGTAGACTTGTAACCACTGGCTGCCCACTGCTTCCGGCTGTGTGTCTGCAATGTGTGTGTGCGTGTGTGTGTGTATTTGTTCACTACTCACTGCTGTTTGCGTGCACTTGAATGGGTTAAATGTAGAGCCATAATTCAGCCCACCATTACAGTAAAATATATGATTCACAGTTTTGTATTGCTCATTCTTTAGGAGCTGATATATTAAGGGGTGTTGTAAAAAAAAAAAAAGTGTTATGTAACCAATGTATGTAGGAGGTGGTTCTTCATGAGGTTAGATGGGGTTAAATCTTGAGATCTATTTGGTTTTTTTAAGGCATAGGGCTTTTCTCTGGATCTTCAGATCTTTTTTCATGATCTTTTTACATGAGTTGCTAATCAATGCTTAAGCATTTCTACTCATTACCTGTTCCACAATCAACTCAGGAACAGTTTACTTGTGTAATTATATAGCATTATAACGCATAACACCAATCACACTAGTAAGAATGCTGAATTAACAAACCATTTGAATTCTGCTCATTTAAATTCCAGTCAAAAGGATACATACACATACTGAGGCAAGATTATTCTGTTCTCTCTCTGCTGCTGACTGTGGCCATCTGGACTCAATAAGTTTTTCTTTCTAAATTAACAGCTGTCAGAATGACAAAAACTGGGCTTTCTTTTCTTGAAACTTTCTCTCATGGTCAGTTCTTTTCACTCTTTTATGGCAGGGCTTATACAATTTGATACAGAAGCCCTAAGAGGCCTTGTGTTATTATTTTTTTTGTCTGTCTTGTATTCTCATGACCAGAATTTAATAATGCTAGAATAATGCATTGCCTCTTAGGGATTCCGTCATTTGACCTTGTAAATCAAATAAATTGTGTTATTTGACAATGCACGGATAAATTATGCCCTTTGTTTGTTGTTAGTGAACACAGAACAGCAGCCAGCCAATGCAAAATTTGTTCATTTTAAGATGAATTTAGACCTGTGATTAATGAGCGTTTTCTAAAATATTTCCCACTCTAGTATACTCTAGTATAGGAAATTAATTATTTAAATACTTTGTTACAGCACCTGAGTACATTTTTTCCTACTTTCTTTTGAGTAGCATCAAATTCGAGGTACTTTTTACTCTGAGGTTACCAAAAGCACAAAAACAAAAAAAAAGAGCAGAGTGAAGCTTTGCTGTGCTTGATGACACTCTTTCAAACTGCTGCGATGGAGCCCTGTGCCTCTCAGCCAATAATAACAGACAGGTCTGACTGGGTGCAAAACAAATCAAAAGTTCAAGTTCAGCAGCGAGGAGGGACGATTGAACAGCACTTTGGCTTTGACTGCCAGTCAGCAGAGGCATGTTCTGATTTTTAAACCCCACCTAATTATCTCCTGAAATGGGAAATACTGTATAAATAACATTAGTATTTAGTAAAAACATGTAAGTGTTTAAACTTTTTTATTATTTTTAGTACCGGAGTAAATTATTTTATTTTTACTTACACATTCTTCCACCCACCGCGCTTAGCTCATTAAATCAATAAATACATATCTTCTTCCGAAATCTAAAATTTCAGTTATTGTAGAATTAGACGTATGAAGAAGCAGCTTGATAATTGGATAACTTCAATAATTTGTCAAGCAAATAAGTTCCTGCAGCACTTCTTTCACTCGCTAAAAGCTTTTCCTTCTACTCCTTCTGTTTCTTTCTGTTGACTGATGGAGTTGCTTTCTCACCCAGTCTGTCTGTGGAATGTTTTCGCTGGAGGGATGGTTGAAGTATCAGTCAACCAGCACAACAATTGCAGTGAAACAAGTGGAGAGAGCTGCCAGCAACAGCCATCTGTTCCTCCATCAAACGCTATCTTGAGCACCTCTCTTTCAAGATCTCGCTGTTCATGCGCGTTATAAAGCTGATTCTTGCAGTAGTATTTAAAAGACAGAGTGCAACTTTTTAAGAGTCCCTTGTCTTAGGATTAGAATCATTTTAACATATACTTAAGTATATTTACTTTTAACTCCATTAAATGAGTCTCTAGTGTTGGCAATGCAATTTTGCATTTGTTTTATTGCATTATTTGCAAGCTGCTGTATCTCGTTTCAAGTTCTTCACTGCCACTGCTATACAGTAATCTTTGTTAAAATGTCCCTTCATTTTACTCTAACTCAACTGCTGGTAACTTAGGATTTAATAAATCGAGGGGTTAATTAGTTAAGCAGTTTAAAAATACATAAACAAACAAAAATAGGCCTATCAACACATCGTGAATGGAATGCAAAGAAAAACAGTCATTTTGTAGACACCTGGAGATTTAGGATATGTTTAGATAAATATTTAATTTTGTTTCTCGGTTTAAACCGGGAGGCCCAATTTCTTGTTGTTTTTCTGGTCCAAATCGTTCTACATGAGACTAAGAAAGTTTTTACAGCATGAACATAGGGCATAATTTGTTCCAATTCCAGGTTCTTAGACATGGAAATTAGCACTTAATGTCTCCGTGAATTATTTCCTCTCTCTAAATAGTTCTTAACCGTGTTAAGTGTGTGAATAATATTTGAAAGTATTTCACAAAGTTTAATAAAGTTAGGCTATTGACAACATCTGGTTATTATCAGGTGTGCTTTACGACTGTAATTTCTAACATTCGTAAGAATCTCAAAGAAGTGCCTGTCTTTACAGTGCGCATTGCACAACACGATGATACACGCTGCTGTTGAAATGGAAGAAGCAAAACTGCCCCACCTCTCAAAGAAAAACAGATCTCGAGTTCTTGAACCTGATTTGGTATTTTAATATATAATAATAAACTGTAATAAAAACACATACGTTGGCCTCGGCGCAAGTGCATACGCAAGCCGGGAGTTTGATACGAAGCCAAAACGCTTGTCGCGGCCCTCCGTTTCACTGTCGGTGGGTGATATCCAGAACAGACGCCGCTTTGACAGTAAAGTGTTCAGCAAGCAACACACATCCACGCTCTCGCCAGAGCAGAACGCAGCGTGTTGGAAACGTGGTGCAAAGCACCGCCGGCGCGTTGTTCAAGTTTGCGGTGCATGTTATTACTTGTTTGTCAGTCACTCCGCTTCTTTCTTTTCTCACACCGTTTATCCAAATCTGCATTGGCATGGTAATTATCTCACTGTCGATGCTCTCTCATCTCACACATCTACAGCTAACGCTGGCAGACAGAATCAGCTACAAAACCAAGCGTGTGAGGGGGCACACACAGGGGCACAGATGCGCCGGAAGCTTACAGCCACAGGTCGCTGGGCAACATGATACAGCTCGCAGGAGAATTTTCCTGTGAATGTGCGTCATTGGACACGTGCTAACGCCTGGTCAAACTGGACATAGCGACATATAGAATAAACTGAATGTGCCTTTGGCCACGAGAGGGCTGAGATTATATTGGTTGATAAAGCGTGATTGCTCCGGCGCTTTATTTTCCTGTCTGCGTCACTAATACGTCATTTCAGCATCAGTTGAGTGGTCGCCTGGGTTCTGCTAATGGACCAAAATAGAGAGCAGAAGATGACTTGTTAGCATGAAGAGTGTGAACAGAAGTCTCAGTGCAGAACGGAAGGCTTTACTGCGTACAGAATGTGATATACACTCATCTTTTTGGTGTTGCTGGCCATGGTAACATACAGCTAACAGTCGTAAGTGTTTAGACAAGCTGAATAAGCTAAAATGCTGGATATGTACAGGTAAAAAGCTGGTTGTGTTATCATAAGCATTTCGCAAGACGCTATATTAATTACAAGCAGTCTGGTTAAAAAGGTATCCCAGAGCACACCTCAAGGGCCAAGTTGAGAACACCTCAAGAACGCTTTTAAAAATTCCAGAAAATCCCATTCTAGACAAAGCTTTCCAGACAAGCTCTGGAACCTTTAAATTTAAAGCAGAATGTGTATGAAATGTGGTGAATAAAAAGAGAGAGAGAGTAAAGTTGTGTTATTTTCTTATAAAACTGTTGCCAAACTGTCTCCCAGCAGAGAGAAATGCAAATCGAGCCAATCTGTTTGTCTGTTTATGTGAGAGCAGAACATGAAGTCGCCTGGCGCTATGAGAGAGAGGACCAAGCACCCCACTCCTGTCATGGTGGAAGCTACTCTGCCGACAAATGGATACACCTACGACTCGGATTTATAGCCAAAACGATCTCACCACTCCCTCCCAATGATCCTTTCCATAAGGCACTTCAAACACACACACACACATCAGCATGCGCGCAACACACCACAAAGTCCTTATGTCCTTACTCAGGAAAAGACTCAGTCTGAGCAAGTTGTTTTTTTTGCTGTTGTTAAGGTTACCTGTTTACCGCTTGTAAACCTCACATGATTACTGTATAACGTCAAAACGCCAGTTATCAATTGAAAAAAGGAACGCTGCATTTGAGAATGCAATTTTAGATTTAGAATTGTTAAAGTTGTTATTGTTAGGGAACCAAAGCAGCCAATGCTCAAGTAGCACATATTTTGGGCTTGTCCAGAGCTTGGGTTTTTAGGAAATCGAAAGGAGAAGAGAAGGAGACTGCATAAATAGATTTGCGAAAGTTAGTCGACCACAAGTACAGTAAACGCCAGCTGCTCAAACCCGAAACCTGCCAACAAAGATGAATTTGACATTGTACGTTTCTACTTCTAGACAAAAACCTGCTTTCGGAAATGTCTTTATTATTAGCTTGCAATGGTAATCGTGAATGAGGGTCCTGGAAAGTAAAGAAAAGAAAAGAAAGAAAGAAAAATAAGAATAAATAATGATTAAATAATAATTAAATGGGAATAAAACAAAGCCAAAAATATTAAGGAATTATATATATATATATATATAAAAAAGCACAATTAAAATGTTCCCATAAACAAAAGTAAAGCATATAAGCATTTAGTTATAGAGAGTGAGAAATGTTTGTTCAGCTAAACGTTTGAGGGACGTAAAGATCATGTTTTTAAACATCACGAGAATATGAGGTGTCATCTTCGGGCTGCTATCCAATGTCATTTCCTTCCAAGTGAATGAACTGAAGCTTCAGCACCAGCACCGCACCTTCCAGGCATTCATAATTCACTCTGGCAAACATTAACACGCAGCTGCTATTAAGGATCACATGAAAGCAGCCACGCTCGCATTTATTTATGCGGAAGAAGAGAACTTAATCATGGCATGCTATTCAGAGAAATTTTGACTTTGTAGATTTGCGATTATTATTTTGTTTCAGGATGCGTAATGAGTTTGAACAATGCTGTTAATGGGATTATTGGCGATTTATCTGTGATCTGTTTTTTCCTATGGGAGTCTGATAGCATTTTTTTTTTTTTTTTTTTTTGAACCAGTAAAATCGCTCCAGCGCATACAAGTAAATATTCAGACGTATGTTATTAGTTGTGTGCGAACAACAATATCAGATTTACGTTTGTAAGAGTTTGACGGATTGACCGTAGTGTGCGTTGTGTCTCTGAGCCGAAGTGATTTAATTCTGTTTTGATTTTATTAGCATGTGCATTGGAACAAGAATGATAGAGGGTGACTGACATCAGCATATTAATCTGTTAAAATTTCTTTTTAAGACAATATTCAGCAAATAGTACTTGCATGATGCATATATATATATATATATATATATATATGAGTATATATATATATATATATATATTAATAATATTAATATATATATATATATATATATATATATATATATATATATATATATATATATATATATATATTTCTAATTTGTGGTCATCAATGTATTTGAGGAAAACATTTGAAGAGTTAAGATGCAAAAGCCTCAAATGTCATTTGAAATGTTTACTTAAAAAAAAAAAAAAAAAGACTACTTGGAAAGTAAATGTGAACATTTTGACTCAAGCTTAAGTTTGACTCAAGTGTTTCCATATTTCAATTCTATTCAGGTTTATATTGTATCAGAGTGTACTTAAAATCTCAACAAAACTCTAAAATAAAATCAATAAATATAATAATACATAAAAAAACAGGAATTAGAAAAAAAAGAAAAGGTAGAAATCCATAACTAACACACCTTGCAATAGTTCCTTTAGTTAAAGACAGTGAGAAAGTCACATTTAAAAGTGCTTTAATGGCAATTTCTAATGCTTAATACATTACATTATATAGCTTATGTTTTAAGTGCCCTAAGAATGTGTACTATCTTTACAAATAAGTGTTTGTCTATTAGCACACTACATATCCCACAAACCTCTCAAGAACGCATTCGAAAGATTAAGACCGTACACGATCGTAATCGCGTGGCGTAAGGTATACATCAAAAAGGTGAAACTAAAATGACCGCATATATTTAGGCTACTTTGGCGTATATGATGTGCTCAACTAACTCCAAACTTAAAAATGCACGCCGTGCCGAGATGCAGCATCTCGTTGCAGGTTTTCAGCATCGCGAAGCATAAAGCAATCGGGCAGTGAGCGCCGTGGGAGTGGCAGGTGTGTTTAATGTGGTACCCGTAGCAGGTCAGTGAATGCGGCGCATTCTCCGCTGAGTATGCACCACGCCCAGCTCACATCCACGACGCCACTGAGGTTCCAATTCGAGTTTTCTGCCGCCGCGCTGCATTTAGCCGACTGTTCGATAACAGATGCAGCACCAGCGAGAGCTGCCGCACCAGCCTGCCTGGATGCTGCGCGTCAGCAACACACACCAAAGCAACGCCAAGAAAGAGGTGTGGAGGAAGAAGAAAGATGAAAGTGGAATGGAAGGGGGCTGTTTGAAAATTTATGCACCACTGGGAGCCATCATGCAGTGACATTCCACCGGGTGCCTTCTCCAAAAATTGCTCCTTCTGGTCCCAGCCCGTGTGCACAGCCGTGGAGCCATTGGGCGTTTCTGTACGTGGAGGGCCTGAGCAGCGTGGGCAATTAGCGGAAAATAAAGCCAACAAACACATAATCGCACAGGGGGGAACTTTTCTGTCCCTAAATAAAATGCCAAGGATAAGAAGTTTTTTTCGTTATCTGCAAAAAGAGATGAGAAGTTAAAGGCACCGCACAAATGCGCTCATAAGAGGCTTTAAACCATACACATACCGTGGTAACGGATAATGAAGGACAGAAGGTGAACAAAGAGACGCTTTTTAGGCTAGTCAGTTAAGGTTTTGCGTGACACGCTTACTCAGACACTAACCGTTTGACTTTGATATTATGCAAATAGCGCGAGACGTGTCGCTAAAGGGCATTTCGCCAACGCGCAAACAGTTTCTGCACCATCAAAGGCCGCTTTGTGTGCAAATAAGTGCCACTCTCAGAGTTCTGCAGAAATGCGCCGGTGACAGAGGGGTGTTTGATTACAACAACTGTGTCATGATAAGGATGCTGATGCTCGAGCCAGTTAGCGGCAGCTGTTCGCTTTGAAGATATTCCTGTCATATTTTGTCGGAGCAAATCTGAACTGAGTACTAAAATATCAGAAGTCTGTGAATGCGAACTATTGCTTAATTACATCTCATTTAGTACGAGTACATGCACTTTAGAAAAAAAAAACAAAAAAAAATGTTATGAAAATAAATAAAAACTTACCTCAGACGAAACGCCACAATATATTTTGTACACCTAAGACACTTCAAACATATTTCAACTGCACTATCACATTTTGGACAAATCCACATTTATTTATTTGTTCTTTCATTTGTAAACTGTGGTACATTTGAAACAAGGTATACAAAAATGTATTTATTTATTTGAACTATTTTGCATAAAATGGTATTTATATAACAGCAGCTGAGTCCTTAACTGTCTCAAGAATTGGCCTAAAGTGCGTGACTTCTATATCTTTACTTGACCTCTAACTCTAGCACTCTCTATTGCAGTTCTGGTTGTATCTTTAAAAAAATCATAATAATGAATAAATAAAATAAAAATAAACAACAAAAAAACGCCCTTTAGGACTTGCGCCTGTTAATTTACTAACTGCTTGTTAAAAAGAAAAAACTACTTTACTATTAACAAAAAGTAACTAGCCTGAAGTTTCTATTTCTATTATATATATTCTTTTCTTTTATTTAGTATATATATTTAGTATATAGCAATTTACATATCATTGTGTTATTTTTTATTGCTTTTCCATTGTCCTCTTATAGAAAAAAAGAAAAAAAAAGTTTAAAACATTAAAGAAATTCTGTTCAAACTGATATTATATATATATATATATATATATATATATATATAAGCATAGATATATATATATGTATATATATATATATATATATATATATATATATATATATATATATATAGATAGATAGATAGATAGATAGATATAATTTTTTCTGTGTTTTGCAGAGCTCTGCATGCTAACATACAGTACATAAGTTAATTTAGACTGGTGTCCTATCATGGCAGGTTCAATTTACAGCAAATAAGAAAAACAACATCCTAAAGGTGACCTGCTGGATTTCATTTGAAGTTTGATCTGTCCATGTAAAAGTGTCCCAATGGTCAGGTCCATACCAAACACCTTCAGGGGCTTATCAAAGGGACACGAGCGCTCGTCCTGTTTATCTCCAACCTGTGTGACTTCTGGTCTGTGACCTCTACTTCAGTGACAATGAGAATTGGACTCTACTCAAGTACATATCTAAACCCAACTGTGCTAAAAGTAGTACGGTAACACAATAATAAAAATTTATATATATATATATATATATATATATATATATATCTGTATAATAGTAATGACTCCAGACTAAATGTAATATATTTTAACATGCTTTTGTAATTGACAAAAATAAATAAATAGATAATACATAAACTCAATCCATTTAATTTAGTTTTACATTTCAGAATGGTCACGCTTTTAAATATTATTGTTATCTATTAGAACAAAATTATTGCAGGAATCTTTTTGAAGAGGATCTACAGACTGTAATATCTTTTATACGTGAAACGAACATGCATCTCATGCGGTTGGTGTTCTTCGCACAACAAAATACAGCACCAGATTTGACAAATTACTACAGCATGTCTGAGGGCAAAGCGCATCTGGTTGGTAACTGAGGTGAACTTTAGCAAAGAGAAGGAAGCATCAACATGAACTTACACAAATATATGTTTGGTGTCAAATAAAAATCACTGCACGCTACTTTAGCAAGATCGTCAGTCTCAGCAGAAAATGGAAGACAGAAAGAAACGTTTATATGGGAATAAACTCACACACACACACACACACACACACACACACACACACACACACACACACACACACAAGCCTGACAGTGAAATACATGGAAGCAGGCAGCATGAATTTGACTTCCAACTTGGTTTGGGAATGTCTTCAATGCACAATTTAACAAATTACCCTGAGCAAATTCACCAAATTACATTTGCATATGTTGGCAGGAAAGTGGTTTAACTTAAAATGTTTAATTAAAACACAGAAATAGAAATAGAAATAACAGAGAAGGCATGTGACAATTTCCATTTATTTTTATTTATTATTATTTCTTTTAGTATTATTATATATTGCAGTAAAATCTGGTTATGGTGATTGTTTTGACCAATTTAAGAATAGTCTCTATTTAATTGAAACACATAAGCGTCAGTTTATTTAACTTAGACACTTGCCACTGAGGTTCTGGAGTGACGAGGTAAGTCACAATCGTGGCAGATTGTTCCTTTTAGGGTGAGCTGTTCCTAATCCTTAAAGAGAGGCCCGAGGTTTGCGAGAGTGTGTTGATTGTTCTGCAAAGGTGAGCACCACGGGGATGACAGCGAAATTACCATGGAACGTGCAGTAACCGCCGTCGCCTCATTCGCCATGCTCGCCAGCATCATTTATGCCAGATCACCAGAGCCTCATGATAAAACATGCCAAGGTTGTTCTGCATGATGCACCTGGAGAAGCTCACAACATCCTCAAAAATCAGAGGCACCACCTGTCATTCCGGCGACTAGAAGAATATGATCGATTGAACTGACTTCAAAGCTTCTGGTGTTACTAAACAGTCTCCAAGTAAGATTTCACGATACCATGCAAAGGAAAGTGTGCAAAGGAAAAAAAAAAAAAATACTATAGAGGCCATTCTTTGCTTTGCATGATGTTGGTGGCGATAAACGCTTTTCTGTCACGTACAGAGGAATCAAAATTAACTGCGACAAAAATACAACCTAGGCAATTCTATTCACAAAAATTTCCTGAACACTTCCATCATCATCATCATCACTACCGTGGCATAATCTGCAAGATCTAGGATGGTGAACTCATTGCTTAGGGTGTCCTTGTTAGGCGTTCTTCCAGGTCATTAGAACATGACCAGAGAGCTAACGGTTTACTGCTACCTTTGACTGACACGCCTTTTCAAAATTTAAAAAGAAAAAGAAATACAGGCTATTAATTTATACTGTTACAAGCAGGCATTAAGGTCCTTTCACACTGAACACGATTCAATCAAGAGAAGTAAAATTGTTCAGTTAATCACCTGATTACGAATGTGTCTGGTTTCTCACAGACAGGGGTGATGGGGGGCAAAAACAACACACTGCTTAGGTTAGGTTAAAGAGTTATTCTGCCAAAGCGTAAAAGCCTCATTGCATTTTATATGTTGTGGACCCATCCAAATAACGTGTTAGATAGCAGGCGGCCCACAAATACTCTAATGATTACTTCATGACACGAAGGTAAAGTTACTACTATTTTCTCGTAAAGTGGACTATCAGCCAGTGGTATCTTGTAACAATACCTTCTAAAAAAATACTGTTAAAAATAAAAACACACGGTTAATTTGGCAACCCCAGTGTTTTGCAAATATTAGAAAAGCTGGTTAAGTGTGTTACCCATCGTGAGCTAAATATTTAATTTGTCAACTATTGTTTAAAAGTACTATAAAACAAAATGGACAAATACATTAAATCTAATTACTTTACAGGAATGCAACATAGCTTAACATACCTGTACACACATTTAAACTCATTGTCAAGACATTTATATGCAACACTTGTGCAGCATTTTATTTTGCGTCTTCAGACGTTCTCCTCAGATCACTGATTCCCAAAATAGCTAACACATATGTTGTCACGACCCTGAAATCTGAGCTGAGACGGCTGCTGTCTGTAGAGGGGGAACCATGAACTTCAGACTGCAACCTGGGCACATCACTCAGAAGCAAACGCCACAAAACTTCAAACAAAGAAAATGATATTAGATCACATATTTTAAACATCAAATAAATTACCCATTACAATGAATAAAATCCATTTGATGTTACGCAAAGCGTAGCGTATTTCAATCCACAGACTACCACTGCTCTGTAGTAGTTTCAAATTGGCTCTCAAATAAAAATGCACATCCCCAGTACATATCTAATGAATCCGTCCGTTATTTGGTACAATTTCTTTATTATTTTATTATTATTTTAGTCACTTCAATTGGGAAATTTTAACCTAAGTATATATATATAGGTTCGTGAATCATACACCCTGAATATGGTCAACTGGATAATCCCTTTAAGTTAAGGTTATAAGTATTCAGTAGCAGTTTTGCTGATATTGTTTCAATGGTCTTGATTTCAGGATCACAATTTTAGCATTCTTGATCTGTTCACACAAAATGCTCAAATGAATTTCCCAAGAGCTTTGCATTTCATTTTATAACACTACTTATTTATTTATTTTAAGGCCTTATTTCATATAGTAGATGTGAATTACAAAAATGGCAAAGGTGATACCACACCAACCAGATCCCTGTGCCACACACTGGATATCAAAAAGAAAGGAACAAAGGACAACCCATGGGCAAGTCTGGTCTCATTCCATGCTTCATTGTGACATTCTGTGACATTTAGCATAGTTAAAGGTTTACACCAGAGCCACTGCAACTGCTCCTAGCCATATGAACAAGGAGTGTTTTAAAAAATACAAACTAACTATAATACAATTGAAAAATAAAATAAAATAAACCAGCTATATAAGTGTGCCAGAAATATGAATTTAGCATATTATTTTTTTTTTAAAAAGCAACTTGCTTTTGCAAATACATGAACTAAATGTTGTAGGAATGTGGTATAGTATTCATTAAGAATTAGAAGGTTTACATTTAAGAACGTGCAATATCCAAAAATATTATTAACATCCAGAAGAAAATGTCAGTGATTTCATGATAGCAACATAATGTTTGTTGAAAGATTATGCTAAAACATCTTAAAATATGACATCTTCCAAGGCGAAGAAATCATCCTCTTGGAGTGACAGACAAAGTTAGCTCATAAATTATGAGTTATGGCTCTTCTGACAGTTCAGAGAGCTAATATCTTGGCATGCATATATGCTATAAGACATTTCTCTCAGTGACATGTAGTAAGGGAGAAAGACAACACTGAAAGTTTGTTTGAAGAGAGATTTATTAAAATAATAATAATATTAATAATAAAATCTCTCTCTCTCTCTCTCTCTCTCTCTCTCTTCTCTCTCTCATTACATGCCTTATTACATGTCACTGAAAATGCTCACGCATATCTGTTAGCTCCTATTAGCACAGATATGCCCTGAGCAGAAGCTGTATCTGCCACATTGTTTTTTTGTTTTTTTTGGCTGCAATGTTAGCTGCTGGAGACACAATGTCAGCGCTAAAAGGCATTACAAGTGTTGTGTGTTAGGATGG